>NC_079379.1:13694275-13849275 GCF_021018895.1 Seriola aureovittata
TCACGAGAAGCTCTCTGTCGACAGTGTCGGATCACACTAAGACAACATGGGTTCGTCAGGTTTGATGACGGCTCGAGTGCATGCTGTCATTAAAGCAAAAGGGGGACAAACCAACAGAGATTCTGAAGTTCATTCATTCATACATTTGTCTCATATTGCTAAGCTGATATTATCATGTGTAATGAAAAAAAAAATAGTATTACAATCCAAACAAATCCAAAATAGAAGTTTCTTGACTAGTGGTCTCGGACCTTTGGGCCCCACTTGACACAATCGCAACAATGATGTTTTGATCAAAATGTCACGCACACGAAACTTCAATGAATGAACTGAGAGGCAGATCATAGACGGAGAGAAAGAGAGAAAGCAAGTGAGAGAGGAAGACAAAGAAGACAAACAGCATACAACATACAGACAAATAAAGACGGGGACCTACTTTTTAACCACAGCCTGTTCTATAAAAATATAGTCAAAAAGTTTTACGCAATGTTTAATGAAAGCACCATCGACCCATTTAAGACCAGTGCTATGAAATGGATCATAGACCTTCATACACAAGAGGATGATATTTCCTGGAATGACATTTGGAAAAACTTGACTTTCCATTATACCGAAAATAAACTAAGGAAATTAAAAATACTAAACAGACTTTATTACAGTCCATCACAGCTGTACAAAACGGGAATATGGGATGACAGTAAATGCATAAAGTATGATGCTGCTGAAGGAACTCCATATGCTGTGGGACTGCATTAAAATTAAAGATCATAACAAAGGCAGCGATGATCAACACTAATAGAGCCATTCCACTCACACCTCAAACATATTAATTGGGAGATTAGCATAACTTCAGCAGAGCTCCTTCAAAGAATAGTTCTTTTTGTTATGTATGGTCACAAAGAAGGTAATTATGAATAAATGGATTTCTTGAAACACACCAACAGAGAGAGGATGGCTCACTGAAGCAATAGAAATGATTAAGTTGGAAAAGACAGCTTTCAGACTGCAAAAATAATGAGCCAGAATATGATGAAACGTGGGCTCCAGTGGAAAGGTACCTCATGTTAATATTAAGAAGGAAGGCAGGAAGGAGAGAAAAAAAACTCAAGAGAGCACCATTTTTATTTTATTTCAATATTAGTTTTGCTGTTGGTGTCATAGTTATTATTTGGTTTGTCTTCTGATGTAAGCTAATAATGGTTGCTTGAGTCAAACTAACTATTTTTTTGGCTGATATTGTTTGCATTGGTTAAGGGTTTAGATTTTAAATTGATTGGGAAGGATTATAAATGATAGGCTTGCTTTTTTGTTGATTTAGTACCAGTATTATGTAACCTTTATTTTTCCTGTTTGTATTTTGTGAGCTTATTTAAAAAAAAAAAAAAAAAGAAAAAAAAAAAGAGGGGTACCAGAGCTCAGTCGCTTGTGCGAGGCACCAAATGTTGAGGCAACAGAACAACAGGGAACAAAACTCCAAAAGCGCAGACATACTGTGGCAAACACTTTCAACTCATTTTCAGTGGGTTATCGCAAAAATATGAGGTAGTTAAACACTTCTTTTTTTCTATCTTCAAAACTAGTTAAGAGCAGTGTTTAAATATGAATGGCTTTCCTCTCTTTCTGAAACATCTGCATCTCAAAGGACTTCAACAAAGCATCGCTCCAGATTTGATTTTACCCATTAAATGAATCTTAATATTTGCAATTAGATTGGTTTAATGATGTGTCTGAAAACAACACTACTCATATCCAGATTGCATCACTCATTCATGCAAAGGAATTATCAAGCAAATTAATTTTTAGCTGTCGTCTCTAGATTTTCAGCCGAGGTTGTTGCTCAGGACAGTGAGGGTTGCACAGCATTACATTTTAATGTCTGCACTGTTGATGCCTGTACTGTGCAATAATGAAATGTTTTTAATTAGTTTGTGATGCACATAATTAGCTCAAAGCTGGACATATCAGCGCTGCCTTGAGACTCAACCTGCCAGTTAGTTTCCTGACTCTAGTAAATTCAAACATTAATCTTCCACTCTGTGCGCGGCTTCCTGGTGGAGGTCATTTAGTGTCTGTTATTAAACTCATGTCCATTGTTTATCGCTCATGACAGCCACAAACAAAGCATCCCTCTGGGTGAGAGGCAACTGGCAGATCATCTCTAAACATGCGAGGCAACGTGCGGGAGAGAACTTGAAAAACTTTGCTTAAATGTTTGTTCATATTGATTTTTAATGACTCACTGTAAAAACGCCTCATAGTGAGTAGAGAGACTATCCATCAAACAGAAGGCCCGAGTTCAAAACCTTGACCTCACGCATTTGCTTGGCTGAAATGTCTGTGGGCAAGATAATCGCCAGCAGCTCTGACCCTGCGATCTTACTTCCCCGCGGAGGGGGACAAAGTGAAAAGAGAATTTCCCGACTGGGAATCAGTACGAGTACAAAAAATAAGAACTGCGAGTGCTGTGAGTAATTCGGAGGAAAATCAAAGCAGTTGTAGTAGTGTGTGGTTGTGGTTCTTCGGTGAACAAGCCAAGCATACACATAAGTAATAAATATAAACAAAGCAATAAACTACAAAACACCTCCCACCACCACCACTACCTCCCCCCTCCTCACATCTTACAGGGACATTATTTATAGGGTGTGTTTCATACTAACAGCACTGCCAACAAGGCTCCCATTCTCTCAGGAAAACCCTTCACCAACTGGTTCCTGAAGGTGCTATCTGTATTATAAATGTACTGGTGCTCCGACAGAGAGCTCAGATGCAGCCTCATGAACAAACACCCTGTCGCTGGGCAGGCTCGCTCTCCCGTAGCCTAAAAAGGCCTCTCCTCCAATCACAGCGTGGGCAGGAAACAAACTTAGTTACCTCAGTTAGCCGAGGCCCACTGGCTTCATTTCAGGAACTGAATGATGCCTTCTTATCTTTCTAGTCTGAAATGGGCGGTGAATGGATGAGTCATCTACCACACTGCTTGGTCAAATGAGAGAAAAAGGGGATTATAAGAGGAAGCCACTAATTTGAACTGAGCTGTACTTGCAATGTGCTGTGGTTCAGAGCAGCAGAAACGGGGAAACTTTGTGATGAGCTGCCACTTCACTCACATTTGCATCTGTGCTGTGACCAGGGTGACAGGTTTATCAGCAAAACAAGGCTCGTGGCTATGAGGAAAACACAGGGCTGGAATGTCCTTGATGTCAGAACCAACGACATCAAATTAAACATGACAGTCAGACTAACAGCTTTTAGTTTGGAATAGCAACATGGTAGCAGTGTGTCAGTAATGATTCAGCAGTAAGCAGTTGAACCACTGTCTTCCAGCTTATCAAGCACAACCTCAATTCAAGATCAACTAAAAACATGGTGCAGGTCTCCATGTAAAAAAAAAAGAAAAAAGTTAATATTTAAAATGAATTCCATGGTATAGACACAGTACATGTACATTAATAGGAAGAACAGGAATATTCTCACCTCATTCAACACAACTCCTCCAGACCCCCCTGGTTTGTCAGCAGGTGGTACAGCCCATGGAGAGGGTTCCAGACTATCCCAGAATGCAGTGTGGTGACTCAGGGACTCAGCACTCCCTGGTGGATGAAAACAACAAAAGTTAAAACCCAACTAGGGAAAGGACTTTTCTTTTTTTTTTAAGGAATACAGACTGTAGCGTCCACGTCCCCTCCAAAATCATACGAACTGTACGGCAGCTACACACCGTGAGCATAAGCAGGAAGTGCACGTAGCAGGAGGGATTTGGACAAACAGCTGAAGATGCATCACAGATTTGACCACAAAGCAACACATAACGCCAGCTTTGATCCACAAGCACATGTGGGATTCTCACATTCTGCTTCAGATGGAGCTGCGGCTGGAAACAGGTTAACATGCACAACATTTGATTCTCTGATTCTGATTCTCTTTAGGCCCTTTAAGCACTTCACCATTGATGAAAGAGACAAAGGACACAAATAAATAAACAAATGTGGGAGGAATTTCTGTAGAAAACATCTTCACAGTGAAGTGAAAGAATTTGAATGATTGAATGAAATGGGCCACAGCAAAAGTATACAAGGGCAAACACTTTTGAATTATTTTGTGGAAGACTAATGAAAATCCATCTGTTCTTCCAGTTCATTGTTTACGCTTTAAACCTTTAAGCCCTTCAAATCTTGCTCGTTTTGTTTTTTATATTTCCACTGTGCATCTTTTCATTTTGTAGCTTTTATTTGCTCTCGTCTGAAAAGTGTTTTTTTGTTTTAAAAAAAAAAAAAAAAAAAAAAAAAAACTGCAATGCAAATACAGGTCATCATTATAACAGGATCTGTCATATTCAGTAAAGAGAAAACAAAACAAAACTCCAGAGCATCTTTAAAGACTTCATGTGATATGTGCAACAAGCTGACTTCAGCAGACACCCACACACCGGCATAAGAGACAGGCCGGCTGATCGTCGACAGCGTGCTCACACACTGAGGGACTAATTAGGCAGGTTGTGGTGGAATGATGGGGATGTTACAGGAGACATTTTCCCTGCTGGTAGTCAGCTGAGTGAGTGTGTGTGTGTGTGTGTGTGTGTGTGTGTGTGTGTGGAGGTGTGTGTGTGTGTGTGTGTGTGTTTGTAGGGTGTGTGTGGAGGTGTGTGGGATGTCAAACATCCTACTGACCCACTTCTTACATGTCTGACTGTGAGTATGTGAGGCTGTCAAAAAGTGTTTTATTGCAGCTTATAGACGAGGAGGAGGGAATTACAGTATGTGGCTGCTTTTGTGTGCTACATTAGTAGGAGTAAAATATATCCACACACACTTTTTATGTTATGCATGATGACTCTATTCTACTGGGGATTGAGAGCTACGGTGAATATGAAATATGATAATGGAATAGTGAGGGAGAGAAAGAGAGAGCGAACGCCTGGTATGTCAGACATGGGAAAATCAATGTGTTTCAATGGGGGGCTATAGTGTAGTGTCAGGCTTAAGGTTAGCATGTATACACATTAAAGTGGCTGCACACAGTAAGCAGCAGGGTTTGTGTGCACTAAATTTGTTTGTAAAGTGTATATGTGAGGGAGAGACAGAGGAGGAGAAAAAATAGATGTGTACTGAGGCCATGGATTAGCAGACACCAACTGGCAAATGAATCCATCATATGGTAATAAAAAAAAAAGGCAAGAGAGAAAGAGGGATGGGGATAAGAGAAGAACAGAAAGAGACAAAGAAAGAGTTGACAGACACAATGAATATGAAATAGCTAAAAAATAAATTAAAAAAAAAAGTTAAACGAGGAAAGAAAAAGTGGAAGAGAGGTAATCCAGAGGTGACAAAAGAGAAGACAGATGGAGAGAATAGAAAGGGCCGAGAGGAAGAGAGAGGCGACAGAGAGGCAGAGAGGCAGGAGAGAGAAACAGATGGTGGCAGAGAAGAGGCAGATAGAAACTCACTGGGAGCACAACACTGGCTCAGCCAGCGAGGCACAGCGGGGAGTATGGAAAGCTGAAAAATGTCAGTGGAAAGGGAGGAGGAGGAGGATGGTGAGAGGAAGGACGGAGCACAGAGGAGGACCGATTCCAAAACTCTACTCTTACTCTGCTTTTATGGAAAATGCTATGATACCTGATCGTCTTCACAGATGTTAAGTTCAGATATACCGTGAGTTTTATAACGAAAAGTGTTGTTTTAACACCTTATTTCAAGGTGTTTGTATAAATGCAGCACATTTCAGTTCATGTCCTCTTATAAACACTCATCCATCAAGTGATTCATCTAAACATGACTAATTCATTTCATATATAAAAAAACTACACATTCAAATGATATATCAGGCTGCCAAGTTTCCCTTCCAAATTTTCAAGAAAAAAAAAGAGAAGAGTTTCTCTATAAAATCAGACAGCGTGAACTGGTGACTACATTATCAGTTTGAGAATATTAATCAGACCCCCATGCTGTGCTGTAATAGCAGTAAAGTGAATGATTAGCTCAGGCTGAGTTCAGAAGGTCTGAAAACGTCGCAATGAAACTGGAGCTTATACAATTCCTTTAATGTTAGTTCGGCAGACATTTTAAAATGTATTGAAAAGAAGAAAAAAAGCTGTCATGATGATGGTGGTGTAAAGATGACACAAATAAAATACAGTAGATACCCAGGTTTATTTTAGGATACTTGATTGTTTATGTACAATAAATCTGAAGTGACTTTAAATGCTCAAAAATGTAATATAAATGTTTTTCAGTCTGATTACAAGCTCACAAGCATTACTCTCCAGTGTTTTACACACACACACACACACACACACACACACACACACACACCTAAAGACACTTTGTCTCTATCTATCATGTCCAGAATTCAGGCAGGCTAAATTAGTCATGAATGGTTCAGTGTAAACCACATTAAGTGAAAGGCTGATTGAATTGCAAAGCACAGTGGAGCAGACATCTCCAGAAAACAGCTCTGTGTGAGTGAGTGTGTGTGCGCGTGTGTGTGTGTGTGTGTACAAATCCACAGAAAGTTTTTCTCTGTATTGTACCTGCATTACATTGTATTACATTCATTTAGGAGACGCTTTTGTCTGTGAGTGACTTACAGTAAGTGCATTTAACCTCCAAACAAACAAAGATAAGCACATTCGGTGCTACAGTACTAGCACATAAATGACCAAAAATGTCTATTTGTGTACTGAATGTGTTGTGGGTCATCAAAGAGTAACATCATTTAACAGGTGGGCGTTTGGTGTCTAGCTCGGGGCATTTTGCCAGTACAGCAGAGTGTTGCAGCCAGTGTTGGAGTGACTAAATGAGCGGTTTTCACACTTGAAAAAGAACAAAGCTGCCGTCTTTTGTGTGCCTGTCCTGCTGTTGTCACGGGGGGGTGGGGTGGGGTGGGGGGGTGAACGGGTTCGTAGCTTTTGGTCATTCATGTGTGTCCTGTAGCTTTGCGTGGTGGTCTAGATCAAAAGGCGATGATGTTCAACATGTCCAACAAGTGTTCCCTGTGTGAGTGTTTCCCTGTACTTGACCACATGCTGGCATGTTACACCATGACTACTTTTGTCCACTCAACCGTCACTTCATCTGTTTAAGTGCTTGCATTCTTACCATTCTCTCTTCGCCAAGTGTATCAAAAAAAAAAAAAAAAAAAAGTTGTCCACCCACAATCTCTGTGGCTGTTGCCAAATCCTTTGCCTACTGTACACATTTTAATGGCTGTAGACTGTGGAACCATAAGTACTGGGTTCAGCAAAAGATTTAGCCAGAAATGCTTCTGAAGGTTGCATTCCCCACTTTAACTTGGTTAAAGTGAAAAATATAGAGATGGATATCAAACATTCAGATCTACATATTTGTGTATCATATTTGTGCATCTACAAATGTTTTTCTTTTGTACACAGAGGTGTGTAGGAAGTCTTAGGCATTCTGCTTCAGACCAATTACATTCGAGAACACAAGTAATTGCTTATCATAAATATGACACAATCACATTCATGGGAACACAGACACATAGACAGAATACTTTCAGAGCTGACGTAGTGTCTGACAGCTGTTTGGTTGGTTGAGGCAGAAGAATGCAGTGAGTCTTTTTGTACATGTGTGAATGTGTGTGTGTGTGTGAGTTTATGTGTGTGTGTGTGTGTGTGTGTGTGTGTGGTGTGTGTGTGTGTGTGTGTGTGTGTGTGTGTGTGTGAGTGTGTGTGAACAGCCGGAGTGACTGACCATCACTGTAATGTAAGGGGAAATGCCTTCCTCAACCACAGCCCCATTTTCCTAGACTCCAACATACCACAAGTGAGAATCAACTGTCTGAAGGTTCAAGGTGCTTCGAGGAGGGAGGAATGTTATCTCGGGTGAACACATGTCTGGAACCACCAGTGTCCTTTACTTATCTCCATCCTTTATCTACCATTCCACAGTCTTTTGTGTTACTGGGAGTGTGTACGTGGCAGCTGCAGGTTAGCTCCAGTGCCACGAAAAGAATTCCTGTTACCGACCTGAACTATTTCTAATATCCAATTTTGTAATATACTGTTGGAAGGAAGGGAAGAAGAAAGAGAGATCACAAGCCAGGAAGCAAATACAAATCATTCAGCAAAGACAAACATAAAAGAAAGGCCAACATATCCAGGTTTACAGTACTCTCTCTCTCTGTCTCTCTCTCTCTCTCTCGTCCTCCCTCCAGTTCCCAACTCTTTCCAATCAAACACCATTTATAGCCATTATTCCCTGCTTAGCAACCCTCCAGTCTACCGCTCCATGCGAGTGACAATCGGGGATATTCGCCATCAAACCACACCATAACAAGGAACGATGCTGCTGTGAGATATCTGAGCGTACTCTACAGCTCTCTGCTACATTTCATATGGTTTCACTGATGGAGGTCATAGTTCTCGCCCACTCTCACAGACCTCAATCAGGACATTTTCTTAGTGGGTGTATAGAAAGAGCGCAGAGTCAGTGGGTGTACTATGCAATAATATGGATAAAAGTTGGAGCACCGTGACTCCTGCTCGGTTAGCCAGCTGTGGTGGGCGGGATCAGGTTGCAGTCATGTCTCTTCATCGTTCATCATCAATAAAAAGACGATAAAGAAAGCAACACGTTGACTAATTGAGTTATTCCTCTGATTAGACCTGAATGTCTGATTAATCAGCTCAAGGCGGCAGCTGTTATTTTTATGGTTTCTTTCACTTTATGTTTTCACTTGTTTCATTTTTCAGACACGCCGCCACTCTGTTAGCGCCCACGAGCACACCCGTCTTCTATATTCATGACAACGTCTCCTGTCGGATAATAACGGAGACGGAGTATTGTGTCCTGTTTGAGCTTTACTTTGTAAGGTTATACAACTTCACTTGTGGGTGGCGCACACGCACACACACGCACAAACACACACACAAACACGCACGCAGAAATGCTTGCATACGCAAATCAAGAGAAAGGACAGGCATTCATTTGTCCCAAATAAAGACAATGGGGTAAGACAAATCCAAGGCTGTGTGTGTGTGTGTGTGTGTGTGTGTGTAAGTGTGTAAGCTTCTGCGTTAAGAGGGCATGCTGAGAGAATAGGAAGCGTGCTTTCTGTGCCAACCCTTTCATTGGCAGTCAAACAAGGACACTCACACTCACACTCGCACACATACACACACACACACACACAGTGCAGAGCGTTTTTAATTGGCCACTGATTTGCCAGTTAGTGTTCTTGCCACTCTCTTAACCTCACTGTGCTGGCCCCCTGCCCTAGAGCCTGGCAGAGACACAGCTGGACCTGGAGAATGTGTGCATGAGTGGGCGTTTGTGTCATCCAGAAGTAATTAGTTTCACAAAAGTGTATGCATATGTGTAGGATGTATAGGATGGTGTCATTCCCAGTGAATCTTCATATTGGTTTGTGTGTGTATGATTGAAAGAGGTTAATTCTCAATGTCAGACTACTCATGTGATCCTCTTCATTTTCAAATATCATTTAATTCAATCTATTGAAAATTGTTGTCCTAGTTGTAAATGTGTGTCGTAAAATGTTAAATGCCACAAGCTCGCACACACACACTACTTGCATTGTGGCAGTATTAGCTGCAGCTGTACAGCGTGGATGTATCACCAACACAAATTTGTTGAGCAGCGGTTTACATTGTATTCTCTGGTTTGTTTTGTTCTTCTAAATGAGACATTACCCAGGACTTGTTGCCCAGCTGCTCCAGCGGTGCTGTTCAGAGGCTTACAGACATGATCATGCTCTGATCAGCTGAAGTGGGACTGTTTAATGTGTGACTGTGTGTAACCACATGAGTGTGCTGCAGAGCATCTCAGACAGAAAGAAGTAATAAATAATAAAAAATACACTCAGACAACCTTTCAGAGTTAAATTATAGTTTAAGGAAACTTGCATCGAACTGTCTGAGGAATATAGTCTGTGCAACAAGGTGTGTGTGTGTGTGTGTGTGAATGTGTGTGTCTGTGTGTAATGCACATGATGTACGTGAGATTTATGTACCCGATATCAGAGGCAGATTGCATCCTCCCCTGCGATATTTTGCAAGGCATTGACAATCACCACTCTTTCCTCTTAGACACTCACACAGGCACGCACACACACACACACACACAAACACATCTACAAGAAACCCAAGGTCAAAATAACGAGGATGAGATAAGTGTGGTGTGTGAGGTCTTTGCGCGCCTGTGTGTATGCATGTGTGCGATGACATCACCACTAGAGCAGAGCACTCTGTAGCTGATTGATGGAGAGAGGGGTCGTTGTGGTCGGTTATGCTGTGAGCTCATTGCCCAGCAACCAGGCAATTGGCCCTTGCTACTATGTGTGTGTGTGTGTGTGTGTGTGTGTGTGTGTGTGTGTGTGTGTGTGTGTGTGTGTACGCGTGTGTCTTTACGTGTGTATTTGTGTGTCTGTGTGTGTGACCTCAGTCTTGCAACACAGAATGGACGGGTTAACTCGTCCGCAACATAAAGTCTCATGCACAGACACGTGCACATGTACTGTAGTATATATCCCCATACCCTTCTGCATTACATATAATCAATCAGATGAGCAGATTGCTTTCCACACACACACACACACACACACACACACACACACACACACACACACACACACACACACACACAAGTAGCCAAACACATGACAACATTCAGGCTCTCATCTTGACTACTAAGTAGCAGACGCTGTTGTGTAATTACTGCTTCTAATGCTGCTACAAAGTTGACTAGTCTTAAACATCTGGCATTAGAACAGTGATGTGACAATGTTTATTGTGAATAGGAAGGATTCATTCATTATATTTCTTTAGGCATTTTTGGCTGCCGATTCCCTCGTTTTTCCCCCAGCCTCTTTCTTTCACTCTCTCAAATTCAAATTTGCATATAGTATGAGCCATTGCTGCAAAAGTAAATTCATGACACAGTTTGTAACAATGAAAGACGATTATTGTAATGACAAATAAGTAAGCAATAACAATAATGGGGCACACTGAAAATATTCATAAATGTGTGCTATATGTGCATATACAGAGTATAGCATGTTAATATTTACATACAGTATACACTAATCTACATACTATGAATGCATCAACATGCAAATACATTATGTAGTGCAAGATGTACAGTGTATTCATAAAGCTGTTTCCTGTCTGAAGTGATGGCAGGGGATGTAAAAAAAAAAAAATTCTCATTCTCTTCAAGTGCAGCCAGTTCATGAACATCATCAAACAGTTTATTATTAATGTCCATTTCTTTGGGTTTCGGGGCTGTGGGTGGTAATGATATGTTTAGCTGGTGTTTGAGAGCCAGCCAGCAGGTCATACTCTGGGTTATGTTGTTTCCATATAAAAGCTTGATATTAGTAGGAGTCTGGATCCCTAGCTCCAGAGATTGATGACTCTCTTTTCTATTTGCAGTATAAGTGGTTGCATTGGTAGTTCTTGTTTATATATAATGTCTTTTCTGAAGAGTCTGAGTTGCGTTTTGGTAAAAAAAAAAAAAAAAAAAAAAAAATCAACACAATGAGAGAACGCTGTTATCTCAGTAGTACAACACTGACTGACTTGTAAGGAGATCTGTCTGTTCCACCTCTCACATGCGCCCTATCGGTTTACCAATCTCACACATACACACCGACACGCTTCTCAGATGACCGCCCATTGAGAAGCAAATGGAACAGACACAATACTACCATCACGTCACATAAACACAATCATGGCTCAGCCTGCTGTGATGTCACCTGAGCAGCTGAAACCTATCAGGCTCTTCAGCAGACTTCAAACAGAATGAGGAGTCTGAGAGGCTTACAGGAACCGACAGTGACTAAACACGACCTCAAAGGGCTACAAAAATGTAAGCGTGATATTTTTAAGGACTTTTTAATAAAAAAACAAATGTGTCAATGAAAGTAACACAATCACAAACATCTGTTCCATCATCTTCTCTTTTTTAGCCTCTAGAGGATGGATTTTGAGCCTGCATATAATGGAACCAAGAGCATTAACTGGAGCTGGAGGCCCTGTTAGCGATACTGGAGACACACGCTCAATTTAAGTTGCTTTCCAAACAGATTACGACAGAAATGCTGGTCGCTATATCTATAGCAATAAATAAAACATCTGTCTGCCTAGGTTGGGGTTTTGTGTTTCCACTGAGATCGCATATCAACAAATGGAATGACAAATAAAAAAAATCAGGTAGATATTGTTATGAAATATCTTACTGATTTATAAATGGGGCAGCAGTGCAGCCTTTAGGTTATGCTGACCATCTCTCTTGAGAAGGTCACAGGTTAATGCAAGAGTCATGTGTCCTTTAGTTAAAGAGCAGTGTCCTCTTCAGGTGAGTTACTCTCTTCCTTCTTTTCCTTTCACATATGTATGCCAGCTAAACGGAAATTAAGGCTACTGCCTCTTAGGTGGGTCACATTTTATCAATGAGTATTTAGTAGTGTGGATGATAACCAAACTCGTTTTCTTGCACAGGAAGTGAGAATATCAAAAGTAGTTAAACCCAGACTCTAACAAGCTGCACCGCTGCAGAATGAAAACAGAGTCTCTTTGAACCCAAGACAGATAAAAAAAAAAGAAAAAAGAAGAGATAGAAATGGGAAAAAAATGCAGTGGCAGATGAGGTTGGGGTGATAAGAGACAGAATGAATAAAAGTAAGAGACAGAACACAAAAACACAAAAGAAGAAGCGAAGAAACAGAGTTGAGGCCGAGTATGAAAAAGAAAAAGGAACTCGTCTGAGTGTCTCTCTCTCTCTCTCTCTCTCTCTCTCTCTCTCATTCTAAGATCTTCAAAGACTAATGCAGCACTCCTGAGACACTGCTACCAGCACTGGTGGGACACACACACACACACACACACACACACACACACACACACACACACACACACACACACACAACACACACACACACACACACACACACACACACACACACTAGTACGCCCTGCTGCGAGACAAGCTCTGTGCTACCCTCCTCTGAACCAAAGTAATGATATACTTGAAACTCAGGCAGACAGATGAAGGGAGAAAAAGAGGCTGAGTCAGATAGAAAAAAACTGATGGCATAAAAGGAAAGAGGAAGGAATTAGATAAACTGTATTGAAGATAGAACAACTGCAAACCTACCGCCAGTCACCTATGTTTGCAGAATCAGTTTACAATACAATACAGTCACATGTATATTTAACCAGTGAAGCAGATAAAAGCCCAACACTCAAACTATACTGTGATTTAACCCTGTTACCATATCATTAAACATCGATTAAAGCTGCTTAAATCAATATTTTATATCATCAGTGGATCAAGGTGGTTCACTAGCATTGATAAACCCATCGAGAATTATCACCCAACTCATCAGTTCTACATACATTTTAAGCGTCTCTCAGTTTATCGTTTTGTTTTTACTGCTATTTAATTGTTTCTCATTCACACTCACCCGATCTCATCACCCTTCTTTCCAGTTGCAGTGGATAAACCCCCGGTACGCTACCTGCCCAGGCAGCGACAAACAGCAGACAACCGTAGTGACCAGCAACTAAAGATACATGACATTGTTGTGGCGGAGAGGGAGTAGGTGGAGACCAAAACTGAGCTCAAACAAGAGTCAGCACGAGACTTTAATTCATCAGCTGAACTGAGAAGACTTCAAATGAATGGTAAAACTACTCAGTGACTGCTGGATGTTTAAATAAGAAAAAAATTTTAAAATAAAATATAAAAAATACTTTAATACGGGTTTACATATTACATTTTCTAATGCTGTTGTAATACATTAAAGAAAAAATAATGCTCTGCATCAACAGCAAACAGCAACTCTATTTTGTCGAAAACAATTTCCATTATTTTTCAATGTAACATCACAGAAATAAAAGCAATACAATAAAAAAACGCCTTCCCCGGACAGCTAACAAACGTTCCTCTTTTTCTGCATCTTTGCCCTGGGAGAAAACTGACAAACAAACCTAACATCGCTATTTCTTCTCTCAGCTTAGAAGATGAGTCTTCCTCGGCCGTGTGAAAATGGGTGCTGTACATGGCTTTATCACCAATCTGCACGGCTGATAGAGTCGGACTCATTATTTGCTGTGGTTGTTACTGTCGTTGCTTGGTCTGGGGAAATAATATTCTTGCACGCTTTGTTAACTCTGCCTCTCTTCAGTCCTTTCACCCGTCTGCATTTTCTCTCTGTCGCTGTCTTTCTCTTCTCAACCCGCCTAATTGTCTCGTCTCCCTTGCCGGCTTTTCATTGCTGCCGTTCAACATATCTTGCTCTTCCTCATTTGACCTTCCCACTTTCCTCTTCTCCTTTACCCATCACACTCCACCCCCCACCCCCCACCCTTGCGGGTACAACAATACTGTGGCCCTCCGAGTCAGTTTACTGATGTGTGGCCTATTGCACACTGAATACACTTGTCAAATGAGCACTCAAAGGATGCTTTATACACAGCTCAATTCCACGTTCAGTTGGTTAACTGAAAGGGCGTTAGCAACTGTGTTTGATAAAAACTAGTATGTTGATAGTGACGATGCAGAACATGCTCTAAGTTATTGCACAAATACAGTAACCTAAAGAAGCAGCAGCACAACGTTGTCCAGATACTTCAACTTAGGTTTTTACAAGACGCCTGGAGTGAAGTTGGTTTGTGTGTTAATGAACAGAGGAATATGCAAATGAAAGAAGAAAAAACCTGTCCTCTAGTCTCATAACTCAGAAAACAACACTGGGTGAAACAGGGGGGGAATTCAGAAGAGAGAGAGAAGAAGGGCAGATGTAGCTAGAAAGAGAGAAGTAATAAGACAGACGGAGAAGGAGGGACGGATAAGAACAAGCCAGCGAAAGCAAATAGGTTGTTGATTTTTAAACTTAGTGAAACTCCACGTCACCATCAACCACACAGCAAGCACCTGACCCTAGTTGCACTTTGCTGTTAATGTTGAATGCGGATGAACAGGGGCCGATTAATGGGCGTCATATTCCTTTAAGAGTGTGGGTTCTTTTCGGCAGTCACACACTGAGCCACATCTATTTATAACCCTGCTGTTTTTGAGGACTCTGCCACATTTACATGGGAACTATGCACACACACACATACACACGCACCCACACACCTATATATAGATGTCCACACACACGCATTCTCACACACTCATTTGCATACGGGTACTCACACTGCTTGATACTGAGCATGCTTTTTCTGCTGTCTGTGGTTGTGGTTGTGTGTGTGTGTGTGTGTGTGTGTGTGTGTGTGTGTGTGTGTGTGTGTGCGGTTTGACATCGCTCTGACAGTAAACGCATTGTGCTACTCAAAATTACAAAACAGTTTTCCCACACGGTAAGTTCAGATGTGTGTTTGTGCATTTGTGTGTGTATACTTAGGGTATGTCCAGACGTATGTTTGTGTGTAGTGATGCTAAGCAGTTACAATGAATGCAATTAGGAAAGGACTAAATATGTTTGAACCTTAGATCTGCTAACCCGGCAGTTACAGCAGGGCCTTTCTCACGGTGGACATTTTGACTCGTCACTAGTAGGAAAGGATGGCTCCATTCTATTGGAGTGGTACACCTGGCTAAAACATGGGAGTGACCATGTCAATAACCTTGGAATAAAGCGACAGAAATACAGCACGCACTTATCAGCTTATATACCGGCAGCTCAGCATGAAATCAACCATCCGTATAGATATGCCATTTCAAGAATCATCACAATGGGTGCTGTTGAATTTGCATTTGTCATCATCATACTACAAAAGCTAAATATGCTACAGAAGAACCTGCTCATGGAAGACATTTTGAATTGTCGCAGTAGCAAAAGCACACTTGTACACCATAAAATAATCAATGGCTTTGTTCCATTTAGCTGCTTCAGTTTCAGAGTCCTGGTGTTGTACATGTCGGGCTCACAGTCCCACTGTGATGGCGCACATGAGCGACATCCTGTGCTTTTCCTGCAATGAAAAGTCAAAATTTCTGCTGTGAAAAAGGCCCAAGTATGTATGTGTGTGTATGTGTATGTGTATGTGTGTGTGTGTGTGTGTGTGTGTGTGTGTACATAATTTTATGCATGTGTATACATCACAGCTATTCCCTATTTGACCCCACATTCACTGTGCGTGACTTTAATTATAAGAATGACCTTGTAAAACCTTTCTGTGAAGATGCTCTCAAGATGTTAATCCCCCTTGTTTTTCAAAGGATATTGCATGGTTGTGTTGCAAGATCCGGTGAGTGCTGTGAAACACTGAAGTGCTAATATGTGTAATGCCTTGCTTTTATGCGTGTATGACAGAGACAGACCGAGTGGTTGCATGTGTACGTGTGTGTGTGTGTGTGTGTGTGTGTGTGTGTGTGTGTGTGTGTGTGTGTGTGCGTGTGTGTGTGTGTGTGCGCGTGTGTGTGTGAGGATGACATCATTACTATGACTGGGCGCTGGCTGGAGGAAGGTCGTTATGGCTCACTGCCATGAGCTCTTAGTTTGTGGGCATGTGTGTGAGTGTGAACATCACTGCGTATCAATGTGTTTGTGTTTGTGTGTGTGTGTGTGTGTGTGTGTGTGTACTCTGTCATTGGGACAGCAGGGATATTTTATTGAGTTCATAAATATAATGTACACCCACACACAGTCTCTCTCAATCTCTGCATGAAAGTCAACACGACATTAAGTTCCTGTAAAATTCTGTCCTTTTCTGTTCCTCTTTCCATTTCCTCTCACTGTCCTTCTCTTTCTCCAACCACCCCCTCTCTCTATCCATTTCTTGTTTATTTGCAACCTACATGACATCCATCCCTCTCTCAATTTGTTTTCCTCTTTCACTCCATCTACTCTCAGTGTCATACCACATACTAAATTAAATCAGACACAAAATTAACTCCTTTAATATTCGCTGGGAAGATAATGTATAACTTTTATCAGTGATGATTTACCAAGTAATTTACCAGGTATTTTTGATGATGTATGTCAGAGAGAGAGAGAGAACACAGTCGTCCTATCATCTTGTCCTCTTTCACTCCCTTTTTTTCATCTCCCCCCACTGAGCTCTAGTCTAAATTTTTCCTTTCTCTCTCCCACTCAGCATAAATATCTCCCTTCCTCTCCCTCCCCTCCTCCTCCTCCTCCTCTCTCGCTCCACCCCCCCCTTTTCCAGAACATGCTTGTCCTTCTTGCCACTTTCTTCCCTTCCTCCCTTCCTCCATCTGTCTCTCCCCACCCTCCTCACCGTCCTTCACATCCCTGTATCTGCAGAGCACACCTTCCATCCAAGCCGACTTTATTCACTGTCTGTCGCTCAGTTGGTAGGTGACGTAATGCCAGTTATAGTCATAAAGTCTCCCCACACACACATATACGTTGTCTTTGAGCATAAACAGTGTGATCATAAAGCTGACACCGCTGTCATTCAGACTTATAGTGCCGGGGAGAAACACACCCAGAGATAAAGCAAAAAGTAAATGTTAGAGAGTTACCAGTGTGTGTGTGTGTGTGTGTGTGTGTGTGTGTGTGTGTGTGTGTGTGTGTGTGTGTGTGTGTGTGGGCTGAAGGCTAGAGCACAGAAGGGAGCCACTACAACAATTTATTGCAGTAAATCCAATGGAGAGTGTTTGACTGGAGGGAGTTTCCTATATGTTCCATTCAGTCCTAGCACAACAACCTCAGTACGTGTGTGTGTGTGTGTGTGTGTGTGTGTGTGTGTGTTAAGGGGATTCCACAGTTAGTTCTGCTCAGTGTCTCATTACATCATCACATGGTGCTCTGGGCTCACTCACGCAAACACACACACACACACACACACACACACACACACACACAAAAAGAGACACACACAAGCTTGCGTACACACAGGCACAAATACAGACAGAGATAAAAAAACGTGTGTTAACTGCAGCTGTGTGAGTGTGTTTGTGTTTATATGTTAGTGTGAATATAGTGTAATGAAGTCATATGATTGAAGGGGCACACTGGTTGACTCTCAAAGAGCTTTTATAATACCTCTATATGACTCTGGTAATGCTTGTATGAGAAAGAGAGAAAGAGAGGGAGAGAGGAGGCAGCCAGTAGGGAAGGAGAGAACAAGGGAGAGGGAAGAAAGAGGGAAGGTGGGAGGAAAGGTAGATAGAGAGAGGGAGGAAGGTGGCACAAATACAATACAGCCACTGTAGTCCACCGTCGGTAGAAAAACTACAACCTGCATCAGGTCCGCGAAACAGTGCAGAGCCAAATCTACTGTGTTCCATCAGGGAATGGAATGTGCTTGACAAAGGTCAAGACGCATGCGCACGCACGCACGCACACAAACACACACACACACAGAAATGCACAAGGAAATTGGCTCAAAAGGTTACATTCCTCAGCACCTACTGACTAGATATAGACAGTACAACTACGGTATCTAGGTTGAGCCAAAACATTGACTCAACATGCCGTGGTAAAGATCAGCGTTTATCCCCATTAAGAAAGGAAAGGATGGTCCTATTTCATGAAGGTTACTGAAAGAAAGACAGAAAGAAAGGACAAGAGAAAGAGTGAAAGAAAGCTAGAAGGGGAAAAAAAAGACAGGGTGTAAGAAAGAAAGAGTGTAAACAAAGTGAAGCTGAGAGAAGCCAGACTGCGACGACTGAGTCAGAGGCAGACAGAAAAACAGACAGAGGCAACAGCTCACCTCATGTTTCTTCTGTATTGTTGCGTCCTGCTGTCAGGTGAACTGACAAAACTTCATAATAGTATGAAACTACATCTAGTTAATAAGTCTACATGCTTGTAAATTGTACCTATGATTTCATGTTAATGCTCTGACCTGGTTAGTTACTTAAGAGTGACTAAGTGGCTTTGAAGTATCTCTCTTCATGTTTCACGTTTCATGAGATGAATCGTCGTCCAAAACGCAACACAAGCCTGAGAGTAAAATCAGTAAAAAGTTAAGCCCATCACGTTTAAAGCAAGACTAAATTAAATTCAGAAACAAAATTTAATTCCTGCCTCTTTGCTTAAAGCCATTTTACTCCCTAACACACACAAAGTAGCATGTTACACCTTATACTGGCTGAGTGACTGAATATGTGTCTGACTGGCTTACTGACTGCACAGCTGTCTGAATGGCTGGAAGCCTGGTTAACTGAACAGCTGTCTGACTCGCTGCACAGCTGTATGACTGGCTGACAGGCAAATTGATTATCCGTCTCACTGGCTGGCTGCCTGGTCACTGAACAGCTGTCTTGCTGACTGATCCAGCTGTCTGACTGACTGACTGGCTGGGAGGCCCGCTGACTGGCTGAAGAGCAGGGGGTCTCGTCAACTAACTTAATATCTGAAATGCTTTAAGTGTCTGTGACGGGCAGACTGTTGATTAGCTGACGGGCTGGTTAGCTGAACAACTGATGCACCTGCATAAGTGGCACTAAACAGTCCACCATTTTCCTGTACGCACAATATATTCTTCACATCACGTCTACATCATGTGTTCATTGCATGGATCTATTTTTGTGTCTGTACGTGAATGACTGGATGCATGTATGTTTTAGTGTGTGTTGTTTCTCCATGCACGGGGGGGGGGGGGGGGCTGTTGCTCTCTGCTGTTACACAATACATATTGTATAACAACTGGCAGTGTGTGGGCGGCTCCTGCCATCTGGAGAGATGCAACCCCTGCCGTGCCTGACACTACACACTGTATGCGAGTATGTGTGTGTGCATGCGCATTCGTGGTGTGTTTGTGTCTACCCTGCAGCTACAAATAGATACAGCGTCATCTACAGTAGTTGGGTTCCTGGGTTCATGTACTTGAAAGGGAGGCAATTGAGTGCAATCCTATACTGTGTATATAGGCGAGTCTCTTATCGTTTTGTTTACCCTCATTAATGCTACAGATATATTATTGTACATGCATCAGTAGCTGTATACACATGCAGGGATTCTCCTTTATACCTGGTTGGTATTGTTCTCTTGGGGTTTAACAGCTGACAACAGATGGCGAAGACTTCATTATCTGTCTTAGCAGGAGCCAAAGTCTCGCTGTTTCACTACTACTTCGAAGTTTCCACAGAGATGGACTGAACCAAACAAACGTCTTAGAACTCTTTGTCCACAAATAAACAAAGACACACTCAGAGGAAGACACGCAGTGAACACACACACACACACACACACATGCATACGCACACACACACTAACACATACACAGAGTAAATAAAGTGATGAGAGAATCCACTCCATCAATTCCAAGTCAGTGCTCGACAGTGAACTGTTGCTATGGAGAGGAAAAGCATGGCTTTCCGGTCTATTTTAAGGTAACTGGTGTTACTTCACCGCATCTATCAAGAGTCAAATAAACTGTGATAGCAAGCATTGCCACTACACCATATAGCAAGTGTGAGATGCTTTTTAATTACCAGGTGTCATTACTTGCCCTCCCTGCAGCTACTGATCTTTAACTAATCAGACTACTAAAAATGGAATAAAGACTTCTGAAGTCTGCAACATGTCCAACTTATGTACTGAATTAATATGATTACAATCAGGTGACAATCATGCTACATTAGAACGAACAATCCTAAATAATGCCACATACATTCAAGTATATAGCAGCATCGAAACACTTGCTACTCTAGGTAGGAATCCCTTTCTGCTCAGTGCAGAGTTCCCCTCGCCTCATTTGTGAGACTGCTAATGCTAACTTTAAGTTCATTGTGTTTGCATTAGGTAAACGTGGATATCTTTTCCTGTTCAACGTGTGTGTGTGTGTTTGTGTGTGTGTGTGTGTGTGTGTGTTTGTGTGTGTGTGTGTTCCTGTATTTTTTGGTCTCAAGGTGAAAGTGTGAGATCCATGCAGTTACTGAGGTGTTACATTGCCTCTGTTTTTAGCAGATGACTTCACACCTCAATAGGAAGGCACAGGCGCTCACATCCTGCCTACTGTAATAATAATGAATCTCAGCTTTTTTTCACCTAACTCATTACTGCCTCGATGTAAAACTTAATTTGACACTGTTTTGGTTGGGGCTTTACTCTGGTTTATATTTATATATATATTTTTTTTAAATAATAAAATAATGAGCTGTCCATCAGATACTTGCAGGACAAAACAGTGTATTTTAATACAAGTACAATTCATTTGAATTAATCGTTGTCTTGAACGCCATGACAAAACATATCAACTCACATACTGCGGTTTCAGCACCAAGGTTCAGGTATTAATATGTGGACTTAAATCACAAATAAAAATAACTGCCCTCACTGTGAAGTCATGTGGTCTAAAAAGAGGAAATAACACCTCACTGCATTTTTCATGCCCTCACCTGCTGAAGCACCTGAGGGTGTTTTTCATGTGTTTACACAGATGCACAAACACAAAATGCACAAAAAGGTGAGACAAGTGGACAAAGCATAGACACAAACACAGAAGCGATGGCTATAAAAACAGTTCAACTCTTGCGTGGTCACTAGGGTTAGATCAAGAGGTTTGCCAAAACAAAAAGGGGAACAAATTAGCAAATTTAGCCAATCCCCTAATTTAGATCAGTACATGTACAAGACTAAGCATCTGATTAAGGCTTTAATGTAAACTCTTTGTACTAAATCAGTACTCCCTCTACTATGGACACATTTCACATGACCACTGATATAATAATATATCAATGAAATGACAGCAAGTACACTACTGTCTTGAGCTGAGGACAACTAGGCCTCTGTATATTCCTAACAGGCAGGCTGAGCTCATAACAAAAAGTGTGTTGCACTATGAGATAGATCTGCGTTCTGTTTCACCAAGTTCACAACATGCAAACCGCAGCTTACATCACGCTAACATTGACAAGTGTCACTGATTAAAACTGCATACTTTCCACCCATGCAAGAGCTCTGTAGGAATCTGCAACTTGCGAGTGCCAATCATTTGTGAAACATGGCATTGCAATCTGTGCGATCTGTGTGTGCAAACAGCTTTTATGAAACAGGCCCGAGGATTACTGAATTCGCGGCGCTAATGGCAGCTCTACAAATGGTCCATTAACGACCGTGGAAAACTAAACTCCGGGTAACACCCACCCCTAGTAGAGCACACAGGAAGACCACCACGGTCGTTACGTCATATTTCCCCCCTCACTACTTCCCCTTTCTCCCTAACCGCAGACAGGAAATAGTTCCTACACAAATCCCCCAGGGGCTGTGTAATGAGGCCTGTACTGTACAAATGTGTGTACATGTGTGTGCTCTCACAAGTGGGTGTGTGTGCAAGGCTTATAGTACATGCCTTCTGATCCGTCTCCTATTGAAGACCTCTGTGCAGAAACACACACACACGCGAACACACACACATACACACACAGGTCTGAAAAGGTTATGGGAAAGATTCTTTGGCTGCAATTCTAGCAGCAAGGGAGTGAAAGAACGGGAGAAGAAAACAAGAAAAAGCAGAAAACAGAGATGAAACAGGCTGTAAAACATCCATACGTGAAAACTGAAAACATGCCATTCATATTTTTCATGTCTCTTGAAAGGCACATTCTGTTTTTAACTCATATAACTAAAAATCAGGCTGCTCTGGATTTGACTAGAAAAGAATTTTACTGTAGAGCTCAAGCCAATGGAAAAATACCAGGGAGGGGCCTCATAAATAACTGGACCAATGACAGCTCATATCAATATTGAAGAGCAGAGAGGACAGAGGAAGCAGTGGCAGGGAAGCAGGAGACCCTCCAGGCATTTTTAAAGTGTTCGACATGATAGTGGAGCTGCAACTATAGTGATTATTTCTATTTTCTGTTTTTCTTCTGATTATTTTCTTGCGTAGTCGATTAATGATACTGAGTTTTCTGTCATTGAAGATAAAGAAAAGCTGAAAAGTATTGAAAAGTATAGTTTTTTTATGTTGTTGTTGATTGACCAATCAATTAATCGACTAATCATTTCAGCTGCACATTATAGAATAATTGATATCTACCTACTATACTGACCTACATAAATAAACTGAAGAAACTAGCTCATTAGTTTGAGTAATAGTATTAGTATTAAACAAGTTGGACAATAATCTGTGTTAAAATAAACAGATAAAATAAAGAGAACGTCAATGATTAAATTAAAAATGGTGAGAGGTAGCCAGTGGTTTATCTCCCATCTAATTTCCATACAATCATTATTTGTACCAGAGCCCATGGACGATCTATTGTGACTAGAATGAAAGAGAACATTCCTCAAAAATTCACTCATATATCATCTGAGTGCAAAGCTTCCTTCTTATCTCTTTCTTTTTCTTCAAAGTGAGAACATCAGAAAAAAGACACAACTGCTGCTATTTCACATGCTCAACATAGCATAAATTCCCTGCAGAGCGACACTGGTTATTAGTGCGCCATTCATCAACTTCTGTCATAGGAACAGGATAGAGACTTGTCTTACTGCCAACAGTGAACCGCAACAACCGTCTACTCCACTCCAGCGTTCATTTGAGCCGGCACAGAGTATTGATACATGACACCAAATCTATACAAACGAAACACACAACTGTCGACCGCCTGTGAAGTCTGAGTGTGACAGGTGTGGAGAGAAAGTAGAGGGCACAGCCGCTGACGCTGATGAGCGCCGGGTGATAAACGACAGGGGCAAGGCACTAATATTATTTTCCCACATTGTTCCTACATTTCTGTGACTGCTGATCAGTAATTACCAGTGGGTGGTACACAGTGTAGCAGCAGCTAATCTGACCTGTGGTGAGTCTGTTTGGGAGGATGATGGGAAGTAGCCTGCATGTGAGTGTGTGTTTTAGTGTCATACAGAGCCGATAAATCCGGCTCCTGTATTTAGTCACACTTCTTCAATCTCTCCGTATGTCCTTTTATACAGCGTGTGTCAAAGTTTTAAACAAAGATTAGATGACAAATTTTGTAGTTTCTCCTTGCAGAGAAATTTTCAAAGGTGAAATCAGAAGTTAAACCTGCTGGGAGCATGTCTTAAAAGTCTGGGTTGTACTGCTATATACCACATGGGATTCCTCCAATGAATTCCTTTTATACTGCACAGTTTTAAAAAAAATAATCCATTCTGTGTACAAAGACAAAGTGTGTTTTATTGTTATTTTTTACACTGTTGAAGATTATTTTCCTTATTTACCTCATTGAGGGGATTTGTCATTACATCTTGTGGGATTGTCACTTTATTTTCTCTTATATTGGTGAAAGCACGTGCTGGACAATAGTTTTCCTCTAAAATGAAAGATAAAAACACATTTGATCAGATCTGGTATATTAAAGATGTTCTTTTCTATTTAAATAATGATCAACTCAGTTCTAATAACATTGCATGAATTGTTTTGCACTGCTGGAATGCAGCATCTACAGTAGCCAGTGTAATGTAATTAAATGCATTTCTTTTTTTTTTTAACTCAACTCTCCATCTATCTCTTGGTATTTGCTTTAGCAGATCAGGGTGGGGTCTTATGAAAGAACTGCTGGTGAGGGGGCTGGTGCGACGCACGGCAGTAAATAATGACTGTCTCAATGCACAGGAGATTTTAGACACAGTAACAGTGGGCTGTAATATGGGCCAAATCTGTCCCCAAGGACAACACTGGATTAACCAACATCACTCAAATCACACAAATGCACACACACCCTGAAGTACTGATTCACAAATCAATCTCCTCCCAACCCTCCCCCAACTTATTTAATAGAGGATAATAAAAGCGAAAAAAGAGGGAAGCGAAGATAAGAGCGTGTGTGAGAAAGAGGAATGGGGAGAGAGAAAAAAAGAGAGATCTAAAGAGGGAGAGAAGAAAGAGAGAGATGGAGACTGAGCAGAGAAAAGAGGACAGGCGTTTCAATAATTCACAAACTCCTGCTTCATTTAGAATAGAATCAGTGCCCAAACTGGACCCATGTGTCCTCTACACATGACACATCATCCACAGTGGCAGGCTCACTCATAAACTCTGCTTGTGCGTGTGTGTCCGTGTGTCTGTGTTTGTGAGGGAGAGAATATGTGCAAGAGCTTGCAAAAGAAACAACATATGTAAAGATGTATGTGTGGGTGCACGGGTGCATGAGTGCAGCTCTGCCGACTAGCAGATATGGATTTCTATTAAAGGAGTGATGTAGATTCATTAGTATGACTGGTGCAGTGAGAGGAGAGAAGGGAAGGGGGATGAGATACAGGCTGCATTACATCTTTATATAACAAACCTTTTTCCTCCATTCAAGTTTAAAGATGGCCAGTATGTTTGATAGTGCTATCACCTGAGTGGGACGTGATAAGAAAAAACAAAAAAACAGACACAGCCACAATCCTACTACCAGCACAGTCTAAAAATACCTAAAAGAAAATACTTTTTTCCACAAAGTTGGCAGCAACTCCACAGCTCCTGGTTGTTTGTGTGTGTGTTTGTGTGTGTGTGTGTATGTGTGTGTGTGTATCAAAAGAAGTCAAAAGTCCTCAACATGGAAACAGACAAAAACAAATGTATCCCTGTGTGTATATGTGTGTATGAAGGTGGACTGAGTTTGTCCCTTTTGCGTGTTTGTGTCTGTTTGACTTGTTGCTACTGTTGAGAGCCGTCTTTGCATGTCTGTTCTTGCGTTCTCATGTGATGTGATGATTTGCATTGCATCCTGTCCCACGCTAAGCATTTTCAAGGACTTGTACAGTGTCACTCCAAAATGTTTCAAAGACACCATACAGGTGGAGGGACATGAGCTGCTGTTTCCTAAAAGCCAAAATGTCAACAAGCAGAAAAATCTGGCTATTTTGTGGGTAAAGATTTCATCATATATAAATTAAAAAAAAAAACTTCAGCCAATCAGGTTGCAGATCTGCAGGACTAAAGCATACAGGAGTATATGTATGTGTGTGAGTGTGTGTGTGTGTGTGCTCCTGTCATTCACTGTGACCCGCAGCAGCAGGGATCTCTGTTATGTAATCCTTGCTGTCAAATGCATTCACACACACCTCCGTGCACACACACACATACAAGGACGCACAAACAGTGCATACAAACACACACACCTGCTAGCACCTTCAAACAGCTCAGAGGTTATTCTAGAGTCATGGTGAGAAAACCCTGCGTGGTATCTCAGTACAATCAGGACGGGAGCGTTCCTCCCTCCCACAGCAGGTAAATAACTAACTAGTGTAATTAATGGTTCACGTCTCAGGTCTGCTGTGCTCTCATCACCATTTCTACTCAGGGTTAAATTATTTTCAGGATGACAACCTACAGTACCACGATCCATTTAAGTCTTCTTAAAGTAAGAGAACAACTAGACTTGCTTTTTACTCACTGTCCCTTTTTTCCGGTCGCAAATTCCTCTGTTCCACATAATTATAAATGTGACGTTATGGCAGTTCTTTCCTCCCTCACTGTTTATGTTTATGTAACCTCCCACGCACCAGTCAACACAGCCTACAGTTATGTACAGTGGCAGGCTCACGGCATTGTGCTGCTCTGCGATCTGTGCAGCACGTTCCCAATCTAAGGCGATCACGATACAGTATGGAGTCCCCGCAGAGCGTAGCACCGGAGCAGGAATTATTGCTGAGAGGGGGCCGCGTTGTGCAAATGCGTTAATGAAAGGTCTGGGGGTTTCAGTCCAACAAAGAGATTTTATTTAGCAGAGAAATGATGAAAATACAGTATGTAAAGGAATGGGAAGATTTATTTTAGTATAATTTATCTATTGTAGCTATACAGTATATGTAGGATCTCTTCAGACGCCAAATCATTTATCCAAGCAATAAAGCACGAATGCAGGATCATTATTACACATGACAACACAGCTACATGAAGGTACTGCATGAGTCACTTTTCAAGCACAAATCCCAAATGTTTGCTTGTTTCTTTTTGTTGTTTTGTTGTTTGCTTTTCTTTGTCTTTTATGATGCTGTACTTAATAATTTCTTAAACTGAAACAAGTAATTTGAAGATGTCACTTTAGGCTCTAGGAAACAGTGATGAGCAGATGAGTCTGATCAGAGAAATGATATATTTCTAAACACAGATTCCTGTGGAAAAGCAGCTCTTTGACTGTAGGTCCAGTAGAGTGGTGGTACTGAAGCTGAAAATTCTTTGTAGGCAGGTACAAACATATACTGTAAGTTTGAAAATATCTCTCAGGTATCAGCGTTGAGTAATGACTCCTGGCTATCACCCTGCACTATTCCATTAAAATCGCTCAACCGAAGCCTATCTGCCATTGTTATACCATTCAGGGAACCACAGGGCGCTACATTAGCCCCAGGTTCGCTCCGTTCCCCCAAGTGTAGGAAAACTAGTTTAGCTCAATGGGCTATTAGCCCACACCTCTCCACACATAAAGGGATTGAGTATAGAGGAGCATAAGTGGAGAGTATATAGGGATACTGGTAAGTGGCCATCCATCAGCACCGAGGGTACAGACTGCGCCAACCATTTGGTGATGGCAGGGAGGGTTGGTATACACAGCACTACACAGTACTTTTTTTCTTTTTTTTTTTTTGACAGGCCAGTTACAATCCAACTTTTGTTGTAAAGATAAAAATAACTGATAATTCAGCCCTTGTGAAAAGAACTAAAGTAATCCAGCTGTTATTGTAGAGCTGACAATCGCCAAAGAAAATTATGAGTATACAATTCCCAGCACCACACACACACACATATGCCTGTTTCTAAAGACGTAATGGTGATTTGTATGTGTGTATAGCTGTAAACCAGTGTATCATCACTATCTGGCAAAAACAGAGTCTTAAAATGAAGTTTATTTGTCTCCCTGCCTCCTGTTGAAGCCAACTTGACTGTTTTTCTCAACATAATTATCACAGAAGGTGGGAGGCAGTGATTGGAGCTAACTACTCAGGTACCGTACCAGCGTCAGATCATGAGCATTGTATAAACTTGCCAACCCATTTGCCAATTAGAAACACTCCTCAGAGTCTGCTCAGCCATGCCAACCACTTCAGAAAAAGGAAATTGACATAAATAACATTAACAAGCAGTGGCTGCTAATGTCACAGCGCTGTTAACTATTAAAGAGAGGTGGGAGGCGAGGGGAGGAGAGGTTATGGAAGGGAGACAAAGAGGAGAGTGTGGCAAAGTCAACATCAGGGAGTTAGAGAGAGGCGTGCGGCGAAGAGCAGAGGGAAACTGACAGAGAAATAAGGACACACAGCAAGATGAAAGGGAGAAAAATGAAGGGAACATTGACGACGAGGTGAGAAAGAGAACAAGATAACAGAGGCAACAAGGCACAGAGTCGGAGTAACACACAGAGAGACAGTGAGATATGGAGAGAAAATGGTAGGTGGGAAAGGGTGGGTGGTTAGAAAGATGGCACTTTATCATACAGCTTAGTTGTAAAAGCAATAAACTCTCTATAGGTCTCAGCATAAGGACTTCCCAGGCACCACAAAGGCCATCCCCATTCATCTCACTAAAAGCTGAAGATGCTGAACTGAGCTCAACTCCTCCTGGGGAAAAGTGTTTGTCATCATGGACTCCTGACTCTTCGAGAACATCCAGGCACACAATCCACAAAAACACCTGAGAATAGGAACCAATTTCAGAGGTGGGGGACTTTTTCTTGTTTGTTTGTTTGTTTCAATATTAAATGTGCAAATAAATGTAGAAAAGAAAGTTTGATTTGGAGCTGAACTGAAGCTCTTACTTAATCTCATGCTAAACTATTTTCATTGTATCTAATTGGTCTTGGTGTTGTAAAACTGTGACCTTATAGATTTTATTTCGTTTTTGGGCCAAATAATAACGTCAAGTGGAAAGTAAAACTGTTTCGCAGTGCAGATGAGCGTTTCAGTTCGTCACTCAGGGTGTTTTATGACTGGTATTTACAGATGTTCCGTGCGTGCCAGCTGTGAAAAGTATCATAATCAAAATACCATAAGGGCAACAGGATATTAGACCGCACAGATGACATTTGTGGCAAGAAACTATACCGTTACCTTGACTGGCAGGAAGACCTGTAAATTATCTCATTTGCATGACTTGTCGGTTCTGTCTGCAGGTAATTATCGTCCTCTGATGTGATCACTCCTGCCAGTTGCCACCCACCAGTCCCCTTCTGCATCTCCTCTTACTTTTTCATCTCTCTTCTCAACGCTCCCTCCCTCTCTCTGTCTCTCTCTCTCTCTCTCTAACACAGTGCACTTATACTGGAGGTGTGATTGCATTAAGCCGCAGAGAGCGAGGGCATCCCCGGGGCCACACTAATGTACAGAACAGAATGTACAGAGGAGTCAGTGTGAAAGGAGAGCAAGAGAGAAATGTTGGAGTGGTGGTGGGAGTGGGAGTGTGTGTGTGTGTGTGTGTGTGTGTGTGTGTGTGGGGGGGGGGGGGGGGCATCCATTACTATAATCATTTTACCTCACTTGAAAAGGTTGCTCTTACAGCGGCTTCTGTGTGAGACAGAAGACAGAGAAAGTCAGACGGAGAAGGGGGAGAGAGATGAGAGGAGGAAAGAGCTTCTCATGACTGTTGGTAAATCTAAAGCCCAACTTCATTTTTCAAGCTTTATTGCTTTACTGCACGAGCACCCAGAGCATCCACACAATAACCAAAGATATCTCAGCAGTATATTAGTGTCCCCGTAGCGTGTTTGTAATTTCCTTGAGGCATCCTGAGACGTGCATTTTAGATGATAGCAATTAACAAGACCAGACAAGGCTCAACAGCGATCACAGCTTTTAGTATTATTCACTTTTCAGGTTAAAACAACACAAGCCATGAATCACGAATGCTAATTTCACGACGTGCTTACAACCAAGCGGTGAATTCGGTTTGTTTCTTTCCTCCTGTGAAACCAAACGAAATGCCAAGCACCAACAGCGATCTGTTTGGTCCATGCAAGCAATGCGGGATATCTTTCAAAGCGGGGGCGCAGGACAGGGAATACCCTAAAGGAATAACATCTAATGCAATCAGATCGCTCTGGCCAATTAGTCGGCACTAGCCTAGCCAGAGATGATGTCAGTCATCATTACTCATTGCTTAATGCTATAAAGCAGGGGAGAATCAAGAGCAAACAAAGAAAAGAGCAACAAAAGTGGGTCGGAGTTAGGAAAGGACGGTGGATTAATCACACAGACAGTAGACAAGCATGCTTATGTGAATAATGGGAGCCCACACGGAGCCGAATTACACACACACACGCATTTCTTAAGCTCCTAAAACACCCACTTTATCTAATTCTCCAATACATATTTAAGAGTAAATGCTCACAAAGATACAGTACCCACCACAAAAAAAAAAATAAAAAAAATGCAGACGCAGGGCATTACACCCCCATCCCTTCAAACACACACACACACACACACACACACACACACACACACACACACACACACACACGCACACACACACACACAATGTTCCAGCCCATGCATGGCTCATTAGAAAAGGCCTACGGCAACATGTTTTTCCATGCTGATGGCTGAATTCCAGTCAATACCCCGCAGCTCCACATGACATTTCACATTTCACGTACATATGCGTTCAGCGTGTTATAGAGCACATACGCAAAATATTGTAGGCGGTCGCCCATGTAGCCTACCTTACAGTGCACGCACGCACGCAGGCGCGCGCACACACACACACACACACACACACACACACACACACACACACACACACACACACACACACACACACACACACATATAGGCCCTACTTGAAGGCAGATGCTGTATTATTAAGGCAACAAATATGCTGACAGGCATAGACAGACGCGCACAGTTTTAGAGAGAGAGACACACACACCGATGTTTATCAGCAACAGAGTAATGGAACACAGTGGTTAAGCTGAGCAGACATACACACGCTGATTAGCTCCTATGGGAGAAGCCATTGGACCTCCTGTATGATTATTAAACCTGATTTCAACATCTCTCCTTTGTAAACAGACGGCGGCTGTATGGAGACAATAAAGATGTGCTGCCGGAGTTCACTGGAAAAGACTTGCTCTGCCTGAACTGATTTTTTATTTTTGTGATTCTCAGGATAGGAAGAGGCGATTTTTTCTCTCATGATGGTATCAACTGCGCAAAAAGAGATTGCTGTTTTTTATCAATGCTACGATATAACTGCTTTGTCGGGTGGTGCTTGGCAGAAAGAGAACAGATGATGTATCGCGCTGCTGCTGCGGTATTGAGCATTACAACCTGGAAGAAATAACGTTTACGCTACAGTTTCGGGGGCCGGGGCCGATATGAAGTCACTTGATACGGGAGATAGATTGTGAGAGATTTCAAAGATGAACCTGTTCATCTGTTAGTTTGACTTTTAATTAAATCCAATAAAAAATAAAACATTAAGTAAAATCGATTTCTGCTGCTTGCATAGTTGCAAGTTTTAATGCAAGAATGATCTTAGTTTTGTAACCTGAAATTTTTTTTTTTAAGTATTTAATGTACTACACTGTAAGTACATTCCACTTTTCTATTTCTAACCAGAGATCTGAATATGTTGCCACTTACACAAAGTAACACTTAAAGCAGAAGAAATTCAGTGTTTCCTGTAAAACTGAAGGATGTTTTCATGTGGACCTAGACCTTTCTAGTTCAAGTATAGTCTCTACTACAGCTATTTCCCCTTTTTTTAACATTCATACAAATTTGTGAAATGTACTTATACATGTCTTTACAAAAAGAGCCATGATACGGCTTTGTGAGAGTTTTCATTTTTCCCAATAGAATGGCCTTGGTAGAAACATTCAAATAAATGTTGTTTGAAAGTACTTTATTGTGTTCCTTTCCTCTCTTTGTTCGCAGTTTGTAGTACATGCACAATAGGCACACTCAGGTCTGCTCGTCCGATCGAGAATGTCTCTCTTTTCATTCATTCCTCCGCTCTTCATTTGCTCTGCCTCCTCGCCTCTCTCTACCTCCCCCTTCTCCTCTCGGTAATTCAGAAACAACCAGCAGTCTGGATGAACTCAGCGACACTGGGCAAGGTAATTATCTAATTGTTTTGGTGTGCCGAGACAGCCACAGAGTGTGTGTGTGTGTGTGTGTGTGTGTGTGTGTGTGTGTGTGTGTGTGTGTGTGTGTGTGTGTGTGTGTGTGAGTGTGAGAGAGAGAGAGAGAGAGACAGGACGTGTTTTGGGAGAGTGTCAGTGTGACAAGTAAAGACAGTGAGACAAAAGCAAGAGCAAATGAGAGACTCTGGAGGGGGGTAGTAATAGAGAACAGCAGGAAAAGATTAGGAAGAGGAGAGCAGAGGAGAGAGAGAGAGAGAGAGAGAGAGAGAGAGACAGGACGGGGTGAATCAGTGATGAATTCAATTAGTTCCTTCGCCTTGTCTTTGGCCAGTACCAAATTAAAAGAGAATACTTTCTTTTTAAGATGCAAGTTACCACTGTTTCCTGTTTTCCTCCTCTCTCTCCGTTTATTCCAACACACCCTCTCTCCTCCTCCTCTTCTGTTCCTCTCTTCATTCTCTAACCACCTCCTCCCGTCCTCGTGTATCTTAATTTCCCGCTGCCCCTCTTCTCCTTCCCTCTCCTGTCCCCTCTCCCTCCTCGGTCTGCTGCTGTTGCAGTTGGCAGTCTCAGGTGTGTGTGTGTGTGTGTGTGTGTGTGTGTGTGTGTGTGTGTGTGTATCCCTTGCTCTCCAAAACCAATTCAATCCTACTATGAGAGCGGGGGCCCAGATCAAATAAAGCAGAGCACAGCTATTACAAGAAAACAGAGAAGGGGAAATCCATGCTCACACTCACACTCACACACACACACACACACACACACACACACACACACACACACACAGGGAGAAGACAACCTCTGCATTTTACGTTTCTTACTACAAGGAACTAATGTGAGGTTTCGAAAGAATTCTATGTCTGACATTTAACTGATTGTTTATTTAATTATTTAATTATGAATGCTAACCTTTAGCAGGCTAGAGCAAACACTGTTTATACTTCTGACCCCCTTACTGCAGTCTAATGCCAAACAACAGGGGCAGGCTCGATTTAGTTTACACTGAGCAGTTGTTCACGGACTGATACCCCCTGGCTATGCTGGACATCTGAAGAAGCTTTATTATAGAGAGCATTGCTGGGTTAATTGGTAATTTCACAACTCGGAGATTACTGTGAGTCGTTGCTGCAGGCTGCATGGAGTCTAAGCACGAGAGAGTGGGTGGGACTAATCTCAGTTTCAAATGAAAAAAAAAAAAAAAAATCAATCTCTGAAAACTGATTGAATCCATATAAAGCTGTCAGATTTCCCCTGCAAGACGTAAATAAGTTTACTCTTTCTCCTGGCTTATAAAATGTCTTTCACAGCCGAGTTCTGCTGTAATGAAATCAAAGCTAAGCATATTTTACTAACAAGCCCCAGGGATTATCTGAATTTAAAGTTACAGTAATGTAAAAAAAGAAGAAAAAAAAAAAAGAGCGTAATGAGCGTGTCAGTGTGATCCCTGCAGTCTAGTAAAAGCAGACAGACGCTGATTCTGTTCCTGATTTCTGTGAATTCTGAACAGTCAGCCACAGTCAAGAGGAGCCTGAACTGTAGAGCTGATGGGACATCTCTATCTGAAACTGAAAACAAAGACTTCAAACAGTAACATCTAAAAGAACTTTTATTCTTTTTATTTTTCATTAATGCTTTATTTTATGTGTCAATAACCTACTAATCATTTCATTGGAAGCTTCCTGGAAAGACATATAGTGCATCAATTGTACAGGAAATATGAACTGACTTGAGAGAAAAGCTTTAACTTCCAGAATATTATGCCATCCATTGCAATTAATTAATGGGAAGTCCATTCCCCCCATGCTTTGTACTAGATTACATAGTTACTTCCTTTTAAATAAGGAAGATATGATTGGGTGACATGATAGGAAATTATTACATCCACGTTTTTGTCATAAATGGCTGAATAATGTTCTTTCCGGCACAGTAAAGCAAACCAGGAGCTAAATTAGCACCATCTTAATAACTCAAATACATAAGAAGTGTATTATACATGATTATGTTAGTTCTCTAGCAACATAAGCTTAGTCTACTGTCGAACTCGAACTGGAAGCCGTGCAGGATACGACTTAAGTGTGAATGTGCCAAACATCTTAACCCAAATGTCAAATCTTCTACATCCCCAACAGGCAGCGAGACAAAAATGGATCCAGCCCCTATACAGCTGACTGACAGTCTGTATACGGTACTCCCATTAACAGCCATTTTTCTGACATGTGCTGATCACCACGACTTGCCGCCCAGCATCATTGTTTGAGCCCCCTAGACTGTCAGCCCTCCATCTGCTCATTTCTGGGGCTTTCTGCTCAGAGAAAGGCAACTGTCAACAGTGGATTTACAAAAGAGAGAGGAAGCAGAAAGAAGCCGGGAGTGAAATGTTTAATTTCCATTCAGCAGGAATGATGGGTGAAGAAAGGAGGAGACAGGGAGGAGAGAGGAGAAAGGGAGGAGATGGAGAGCAGGGAGAGTTTGAATCTCTGCAACACGAAAAAATAAGAGTACTTTGTAGCAGCATTTTTATTTAATGATATACTTCTCTTGCATTTGTTTCATTTGCATCTTACCTTTCCTTTATACTTTCTCTCTGAAGCTCTCCTTATTTTACCCCCCTCTCTGAATTGGTACAAAGTTAATTTAATAAACTAATTAGGCTGCACTTCAAAACATATTTGTATAGTTATGAGGCAAGTCCCCGAGCACACTGAAGTACCTCACAGGAAAATCTAATGATGCTGTTGGTGAGTCAAGTATAACTGTATATTGCTGAAGGGTAATAAACAAAAAAACTGTTTAGTCAAAAGCAGGTACTCTGCAACTGGGATGAGCCTCAGAAAATACTTCTCTGTGGGTTTTGTCATTTTTTAACTAATTAAACTTTGAATTTAAATTGATATGAAAATCCAGGAGAGGAGAGGAGAGGAGAGGAGAGGAGAGGAGAAAAGGGGAGAGGAGAGGAGAGGAGAGGAGAGGAGAGGAGAGGAGAGGAGAGGAGAGGAGAGGAGAGGAGAGGAGAGAAGAGGAGAGAAGAGGAGAGGAGAGGAGAGGAGAAAAGAGGAGAGGAGAGAGGAGAGGAGAGGAAAGGAAAGGAGAGGAGAGGAGAGGAGAGGAGAGAAGAGGAGAGGAGAGGAGAGAAGAGGAGAGGAGAGGAGAAAAGAGGAGAAAAGAGGAGAGGAGAGGAGAGGAGAGGAGAGGAGAGGAGAGGAGAGGAGAGGAGAGGAGAGGAGAGGAGGGGAGAGGAGAGGAGAGGAGAGGAGAGGAGAGGAGAGGAGAGGAGTAAGAGATGTGTTCAATGAGAGGAAAGGCAGAGACTGGCTTTCCCACTGTTCTCAGTAAGCCCCTCTATTCAGGCTGCTCTCTCTCATAGGAGAGAATGGAGCTTCAACACACAGCTGGTGAGACGGAGATAAAGGACTGACAGAGGAGCTTCAATAGATACAGTGGAGGGTGAGGACACAAAAAAGGAGGAAAAGAAGAGAGGGGGAGAGCCCTCTCAGCTAGAGAATGGGTAGAGAGACTAAGGGAGGAGAGGGGAGACGGACAGAAAGGGAGGGAATTTGGCAGAAGATAAATCTGCAAAACTGAGCTGAGAGACATCATGGTGGGAGGGTCAAAGTGAAGAATAAGAAAGAAAAGAATAAAATCGAACGTCAAGTCACATTAAAGGAGAATAGAAGAGAAGGAGGAAGGAGGAAAGGGGCTCAGACAGGCCAGGAGAAGTTTATCCTCTGAGCTGTAGAAACACATAAACCCCAAAACACAGCTAAGTACATCTATGCTACATTACAAATGTTACTCACAAAAATACTCCACATCTCTGATAGAAAATGGTTCTGTTGTTTTTTGTGTCCAAAGCAAAAATGCCACCTCGCAAAGAAAAATAAAACCATAAAAGAAGGAAAAACTGCCAATTTGTTAAACTAATCACAACTCATTTTCCCTGTAAAGACATAACTTTTGGAGAAACTACATGGTGACTTGTTATACGATTGTAAGGTTGGTGACCACTAATCTACTGAATTCAGAGTTTCAGTAACAATGTATTAATGACAAATGAATGTTATTATTGTCAGAGGAAGAGTCAGGTTAGTCACAGCTGCCATCTTTGGTTGCTTGGACACATGTTGTTCAGCTCTAAGGACTAAGGGAGGAAATTATACATCATATCATTTAGTTCTGGTTTGTTTTGCAGTCACACTGGCCTAATACAAATGAACCAAGATGTGTAATCATGAAGTTATATGGAATGACATGTAACTCAATGACTGGACATGACCAGCATTACATGGACTCATGGGAAAACCAAATTGTGGTGACTAACAGCAGGTCATGTGACACTTATCTTCTCTGATGTCACGTGAAAGTGCTCATGAAACAAATAACAGAAAATGAGCATTATTAGTTGGGAGTGGAACTGGTCCTAAAATGTAACAAATAATGATGAATACAGATGAAAAAGAGACGTAATCCAATGTCATAGTATGAGGGAATAGTAACTGTGTGGTCACTATATTTTATTGTATTTGCCGAAATACACAGTGCAGGACACAAGCACAACACAACACACCACCATTTCAAAAATCCCACCAATCAAATGATGGTGCATACTATGTGTTGCCATGGTTACCAAATGAGCTTGCATAAATATATACACCTCTTAAACAACTTGAAAACTTGAATTTAATGGTAGTTTAGTTTTTTAATTGACGCTAAAAATCCAGTCCATCCTACCTGAGCAGAGGGGGCGGAGCCACTTGGGCGGAGTAGGTGGAGCCTGCCGCTCAGTTGAGAGCTGACACCCGACTGGAGCTGCAGTTCCTGGTGTGAAGTCTTGATCTCTCCACCAATGGGAGGGAAGCGTCCCGGATGTCTGCGCCGTCTGTCCACGTCTGTCTGTCTGCAGCTGCTGTCACCATTACCTGCACGGAAACACAGAGAGAGAGAAAGACAGAGAGAGAGAGAGAGAGACACAGAGAAAGCATTACCACAATGTTCAGAGTGTTCCTTACTCTTTTCTACAAATCAGCTGGCAATATTATGTTTCCTGATATGATTATTGAGGTCACAGCTCCTGCTTGTTCAAGCTCAATTATCACTGCATAATAACCAAAATCCATGCTATGCAATTACAATCGTCAGCTTAACCTTCAGCCAAGTGTTGTTTTTCCACAAAATGATTTCCTCTCAGCTTTAATGGCAGCTGTGCAGAACAGCAGCGCAGGAAGAAATGTCAGCTTGTAGTGACTATCAGTCCTCAGAGGTAAAGATCCTTTACACTCCAGAAACAACATGTTCATTTAAGCACTTGGGTTCAGATTTTATTGAGCTCTACTTTATGCAGTGAATTTGGCGAAAGCAAATTACAATATAATTTAATATCATAGCACATCAAAACAAACAACAAACAGACATAAAATCACCATAATGTGCTATTACTAAACCATCTAAACTCCTATCATTAAACCCCTGCAGTCGTCTCCACTGGTGACGAGCGTCTCCCACAATAAATGGGTTTGAAAATTCAACCTGTTGACTTTGGCTCCATATTAATCGCTGCCACAGTCTTTGAGTCATTTGAGTTTAAGTCTGTGCATCTGTTAAAGTCTGTGCTTGTGATTTTGTACACTGGCTATCACTGTCTCCCTGCTGTTCCCTCTCTCTGTCGCTCTCTCCTAGGAGTATTCAGAACAAACACCCGTGCTATTTATACACTGACGCCCCATCGGCATGGCAACCACGCTTTGTTTACCCGCAAGAGACACTGGTTTGAGGCGTGTGTCCTCCTTTTTTTTTTCTAACAAAAACATAGTTATTTGGAGGCATTTAGATCTCTTTCATGAGCTTGGCTCTCTTTCTGGTGCGGACAATGTTTCACTTTGACCAAATGCCTCCAGTAAACTGAGAGCTATTATGATGAAATGGAAAGCTGGTAATAAAACTAGTATCTCTGAGGAAACAAAATTTGTTTGTTGGTTTTCTCATTGTCGTAGCCTGACAGAGTTGTTGTTGTTAAAGTTTTAAAATAATTTTACACTATAAATGCTAAGTGCTTTTTCTTTTTAAGCGCTGATAAACAGCCACAAATATGTAACTAAATACACACCAAGGATTTGATGCAGTTTAATTAAGTTCCATTTTAATGACACATAATAAAACCATTCACACAATGTATGTATGAGTATCACATTTCTCCTTTTGTATTGTGCATGTACATTAATCAAAAAAAAATAAAAAATGCCAATTTTATGTCCTGTAGGTCAGGAACTTACAGATCCAACACTGTCCAAACTTCTGTTTGCAACTACTGTCCCTCAGGTGTGAATCTAACTTTGAGACCGGAAAGGGAGCGATCCTCTCTAGGTAAATAAATGTTGTAAAGTGTCTAATTTGATGCACAAACACAGAGAAAAATACTTAGTGCACCCACCCAGTGCACTCCTCTTATTTAAAGTAACCCTGGAGGCTGTTACCATAGCGACAAAGACATGTCCCAAGGTCACGGGGCAGAGCTGAGCATTAAGTTGAACCCTGAAACAAGGCATCTCCTTGGCAACACAAAATCAGGTCAGTTGATCATGTGACAACCAGGCCCTGGGGACAGAAACTGATACTAAAGCACACTTTTTCTTGTTTGTACTAAGTTGACACAAACTCAAATACACACACACACATGCAGACACACACAAGGATGCAGGCATGTGAAACCTGTAAAACACCTGGTGTACCACAGTACATACTGTATTTTGAGGCACGTACACACTCACGAACCCACCCGAAGAAGCGACACAAACACACACAAGATGAAAACACCGATGGCAGAGCTTTAGCAAAGACGACTTCCTAATTGTTTGACATATTGTTAGCGAAGAGTCTTTGAGTGTCTTTGAGAGAGTGTGATGTCATCTGTCACAGCCTGGTTGATAAACACAAGATCAGCTCCTCATCCGCTTCACACGCCCATAACTGTCACACTCATGCTTTGTGTTTCCATGTGTATTTTCCATATAAGAATTGAAGGTACGCTCACTAGCAGTTACAGCAGATGCATTTCTAAACATGCTCTCCATAATCAGTACGAGAGTACGGTACACTATTATAATCTACAATGCCAAAATTTTGATTCAAATCAGGAACTATCTGAAGAATAAAGTCGTAAAATAAGTAAACAAGATCATAAATGTGACCCGACATTCAGTGCCAGCTTTCTGCAGTCGACAATTTTTGATTCTCTGTGCAGACGCAGACCCAAGTATTAATCTATTTACACTATGGCTTAAAAACTGTTTACCGCAATGGTTGTGTGTACTATTAGCCTAGATTAACAGCTTAATCAGAATAGTAAACATACCTGACCCTGAACCGCCAGCACTGTGAGCATTATTCTCCTCCTGTAACTACAACCCAAAAAAAATAAGGATGTGAAAAGTTTGCAGCAGGGAGCATGAAAACGCAGGCTGTGACCTTTGTGTATGAATAGATTCATCGTTCATTCATCAGTCTCAGAGCTGATATGGAAGCCTTGATGGCCGGGTCACACCCTGTGTGCCCAAGAAAAGTCATAATCTAAAAAGAAGAAACACACAACTCTTTTAGAACATAAAGGCGGATATATGTAATACAAAAAAAAAAAAAAGGTAAATCCTCTACTCCCATAAATCAATATCTACAGTATCTGTGGTTGATTTGAGGGTTGAAATTAATATGGGACAGAGCTTTCAACTGGAATCACCTTGTCTATCCGATTCATGGAAAATATTGTGAAAAGTTTACACATACACGCAGGTTTGTAAATACACACACACACACACACAACAGCAAGATGTTCCTGCGACTCAGCAGTCTAGGATTCAGTTCCCTGTCTGTCGCACAAGATACTCAATAATACTGGCAGCATGGGTGTGTGTGTGTGTGTGTGTGTGTGTGTGTGTGTGTGTGTGTGTGTGTATGCGTGTGACCATGTGCACCTATGAAACCGTGCCCTGCCCCTTTCAGTCTGCTTTTCTATTGGTCCCCTGCCTGCTGTCCCTCTGTCACACTCAGGGTTGGACAAGTGTGCACGCACCCACACACACATACACACACGCACACTCAGAGACACAGCAGGCACAGCTGTCAACAGAGAACACAGAGCCATAGGTGGGTTGTGTGCATGTTTGCGCGTGTGTGTGTGTGTGTGTGTGTGTGTAATGAGTAGCAGAGCAGTATCTGTTGTAGGATTACACTCTGACCTGGCTTGTCTGGCTAATGCCTCTGTTACCATCAACAACATCCACACTGCTACTAGACAGAGGGGGACACAAGAAACTCTACTGTCTAGGTATTTACAGGGCTCTATATGTTTTTCATTACTGTCTTTTATATTTAAGTTTTATCTATACATCTATCACACTCCATGTCACATTTGCTTGTTTTCACACATATTTTGTTTTTGCTTATACGTGATTAAAATCATTTAAATCTTTCTCAGGAGGCCAGGAGGGCACTCCACGCTCCCTAGTGGGCTTGTTTGGCTCGGTAAGCATGTCCTTCCTTATGCTGCCTTTGCTCTCTATTTGCATCTTTGTATTTAGATGAAAGAAAAAATGAATAAACCCTCGAATAAAAGGAATGAACCAAATGCACCAGCAGGCAACTGGCCTCAGAAGGGAATTCCGCTGAAACTGACTTTTATTTGGCTATTCTGCAAAAGATGCACTGCTAAAAAACAATGCTGTTTTTTTTTTTGGTTGTTTTTTTTTTTTTGGTTTAAAATGCATCATAAGTGTAGGCTTCCAAGGAATGAGGAAAGTGCAGCGTTGCAAAGTTCCTGGATTGCCCTGCGGGCTCTGTGTTCACTGGCTGCATCTGACCAGAGTAGCCACTAACTGGCCAACAATAGGCTGGTTAGCTGAACCCAACCCAGTCTGCAGAGCAGCTTGCCACTCTTCATATATGCAAGGGCTATAATCATGATTGGGGATCTGCAGCAGTAATGTACCAGCATTTGAAGCACTTCTTTCAGTTTGTATCAACCTGTACATACCCTCTGTATAGCACCAAGTTAAAGAGTCGTAATACTAATATTAGTAATAATTTCATCATAACCCATAAGTGACTGTAAATATAGGGCTCACAATAAGTGTCTGTGATCAAGTTTGAAGGTGTGAAATAAAGTACTGACTTTAGCATTAGAAAAACACCTGCTCAACTAACTTGCATTCACATTATAAAATAAAAATGAATTGCAATTATTCTCACTATCTGCATATGCATTTCCTGTTTTAATTATCTGTTTCATTTGTTCTGTCGCAGACAAAAGGTAGTGATGGAACAAACTGTGTTACTACGCCCTCTGATGCGTTATTAAGACAATACTATACCGCGGGCCGTAGCTATCAGGATGGTGAGAAAAAGACAGGTAACAAAAGGAAGACAGACGGGTTGGTCAGGGGCTCATCCTATACAGCGAAATAATGACCCACAACATTAGAGGAAAAGAACAAGACATCAGGCTTCAAATGATGGAAGAGCAGCACAGTCTCCAGACTTAACCCCCATGGAGCTGGTTTGGGATGAACTGGACAGAAGGTGAAAGCAAAGCAACCTGCAAGTGCAACACATTGGCGGGAACTTTGGTAACAGTGTTGGGACAAACTTTCGGAACAATATTTGATTTCTTTATTATGTCTTTGTTCTGTGCTTTTCTTTCCGAGCACACTGAGACGTCATACTGTGTAAATTTCACTAACAAATGGAGAAATGGAGATTTTCTAAAACTTTTGACCTGTGGTGTGTTTGCTTTGGCAATAGTGTTTGTGAACCGTTATGCGGGAATGGCTCAGTAAACTGTAACTGAGAAGAAAAGAGAGAAAAAGAGGGACCCACATCTACAGTGAGACACAGGGAGAAACATGAACCACCTCTTGGTTATGCAACTCACTCATTAACCCTCAGCACAATCAGTACAGGTCAAAGTTCAGCAGTCTTAAAAGCTGCTTCTGTGTACCTGATGATCATGCTTTTTCCTGCTGATAAATATAGACACGTCTCCACTACCATTCACACCATATCCATACATACACAATATAAAAGCATGCCTAGCAACCTAGATAGTGTAGATAGTGCTGCAGTTAAGATGGCACAATGACACTCTGACACTTTGTACAATTTAGATAAGGCAGACCAGTGTACAGAGATAAAAGAATGTAAAAACTCACCAGCACATACACTGGTTAGCACGCACGCAAACACACGGTGTTGAAACGTCATCGAGGAAAAAAACACTGCAGAGGTTTAGGTTAAAAGAACCTGCTCACTCTCTGACTCCCCTCTATTAAGCCTTCACTTGTGGGGACATTATGTGAGTTGTTACACCCTTTGTGAAATAATAACAGCTTGTAAATGCCATAATGTGATAATATTACTCCACACAGTAATTTACTAAAAAGGTCAACTTGACGTCAAACTCTATTGTGTTTGTCGTCTTACAAAAGGCTTTTAGTATTAGATTTCAGTATTGAGAAAAAGCTTTTAAGTAGTAGTGTCTTTCTTATTTGAGTCTTGTTATATTTTCAGCTGCCATGCATGTAAGTCAGAGATTTTTAATGAAGGCTAACCAAGGTTTAAATCGAATCCAACATATGCTCCCATCCATTTGTCCTCCTCTTTTCTCTCCTTGGCTTCTCCTCATCCCTCCTCTCTGATGATTGTATTCTTCAGGGCAACACATCACAACGTAACGTCCCCATGACATGTGACAGGCATGTGAGCGGGGTGGGGGTGGGGGTGGGGGGGTAAACACAGTGTACAAAAGAGACAAAGAAAATGGGTGAAAAGTGAAAAGAAAAAAGTGAGTGAATTCCTCCATGACTCTTCCATACGTTTGTGTGTATGTGCAGTATTTACCCGTGAACATACTGTACGTGTGTGTAAGCAGCTACAATGTGTAAGTGAGACTGACAGAGTGCACTAATGCTGAACATCAGAGCGCGAGCTGCCACCTGAGGGAATTACTCAGCATTCGTCAGTTGAGCCGTGTTAGCGTATGTGGGCCCGGAGAAGCCAGAGTCGCGGGGAGCCCGACTTTGATCGGTCCCCTAAGATCCCAACGCTGGAATAAGGGGAATATGCTTGAAGGTGGCCTGCAGGGAACACACACACACACACACACACATACACACACACACGATCACATCTTCAAATGTGTACACATGCACACACACAGACTTTACATCCATCTACTTACATTTTTCCAAACATTCAAAATACATACATGCTGCCCATGCATGCATAATTTCCTGCTTTATCTCCCTCTCTCACACACATACTGTACATGAAGTACACACACACACACACACACACACACACACAAACACTAACATGAAGAGCTCTCAATGTCATCTTTACACAGAGTAAATCATCTCACCGCCATGCTTAAACACACACACCTCCCAGTACAACAATATAAACATCAAACGCACCAAACTCCTCTCACAAGCAAAAAAAAAACAACCACCCAATTAAACACGTATTGAAATAAATTAAATACTGAATTAAATATAAAGTGTACAAGGGTAGTAAAAGTCTTAATGCGACAGCAGTAATCTGACAGCGAGGCAGATGGCAGGTATAATAGCTGGATTACAGATGTTCTACCACAGCATTAGAGCGAGTGGATACAAGCTGTTGCTGCAAGAGCAGGTTTCATGAGACCTCATTCAACTCCCTGACACAAACTTTTAGTCTCACTCGCCCCCACAATTTCATTCCTGTCAGAGTGCGCTGAATGACGAGTCAACCTCTTCTTCTCGTCTGTCGTGCTTTGAACCGCGGCAAGGAGGCTTTTTCTGTTTGATGGCTTGATTGCTTATGTAAGCCAAAGTGAAAACTCATCGGTTAAGACAGAAAATGTTCTGCAATCGTGGTAAACTCTGATGTGGCATCGCCCAAAAGAAGTGAGACCAAAGTAAAAATCAAGGTGAAACTTGATAAGAAACTTTAAGTTTTTAATCACCAAAAAAAAAAGACAAAAGACAAAAAAAAAAATCTTCTTTGTTTGAAGGCAAATCTAATTTATTTGATAGCACACAGTGAAGAGCGATAAGGAAGATGAGATTGAGCTGTTACAAGTTTGGCAGTATATCAGACTCAAACCCACATGTCAGAAGCACGTCATGCACCACAGGACACTGATGCAAAACATCACTAAATATACTTTATTTGCATGATAGCTTGGCTGAGTGGAGATTAATAGTAAGTGGGACAAACACAGAACTATTGGCCGAAAGATTAACTTTGAAGACGTTTGATAGTGGAGACCCACAGGGAGAACCGTGAATCTTCTCGTTTTACAGGTGCTGGCTTCTCCTTCACAAGTAAACCCTCAAGGTTTCTGAATGATGGGAAAAGACTGAATGGAAATGAACTAATACGAGTAAGCATAAACACTTGAATCATGTTATAATTGTGCTTTGATTGTTCAGGCGAACTGAAGCGCACAGCAGCAGAGTGTGTACATGGCCTGCCCTTAAGGCTGTGCTGACACTTATAGAGTAACACTGAACTAGTTAGGAAAGCTCTCTGCTGCTGGATAAACAACATTTCATTTGCTTTCGTTTAAAAAAAAAAAAAAAAAGCCTGTTTGACACTGTCAGAGACAAAACAAAGAAAAAAAGTCAGTTCAAAAGAATTGTAAATATCTGCATCTGTCATGTATCTGTAATGCACAAAATACTTTCATATCCTCCATCTCTCACTAAGGTGAGTCGACTTTAAGAAGATAATAGTTATTATGGGGTTCACAGCACGACCTTAGGAAGTCACCAGCATACGTCATGAAGCACCACGGCTGTGGCAGGCTCCTGCTGGCAGCACAGGTGCTCACATGCACACACTAAATACACACACATGGATACACAGACACTTGGCTAGGACACTGTAGGTACCCCCTCCCAAGCCCACTGATGTACATAGCCACACTCATAAAGATGCACACACACACACAAAGTGCAGGTGCTCACACTGCCCCACCAGCTGTCCCTAGAGATCCTGCTACAAGGTCTGATGACCAAGACAGAGAGGACAAAGGAACAGAGAGAGAGAGAGTCTACAATAAAGAGGACTGAGCAGATGCCAACACTGACAGGTGTGTGTGTGTGTGTGTGTGTGTGTGTGTGTGTGTGTGTGTGTGTGTGTGTGTGTATGTGTGTGTGGTCATGGCTCAGTTCCAACATGCTGCACTGCCTTTAACCCAAATAAAGTCTGGTTATCTTTGTTTAACCTTGACTACTAGTGTCGTGTGTATATTTAAGTGCATGTGTATGTGTGTGTTTGTATGCCATGCCCTTGATGGCCTCTGGCAAAGTGTGAATGCAACATAGGTGCTCATTTAAATCTACAAAATATATATATTTTTTTAAAACAGGCCAAGCCAAGAAAAAAAGGCTTTCTCCTTCAGAAATCTGAACACGAAACCCGAATAACTTAGAGAATAATGTGGCATTTCAGGTCAGCGTGGTTGGTTCTTGTGACTTGAGGTTATGTCATTGTCATTGTCATGTCAGCTGCATGACACATCATAAAGTTGTTCCCTCTCATTCCTACAACAGACTGACAATCAGTTATATAACCAAGGTCACAGGGTCAGAGCAGCTAACACAGCGTAGCCACACCCTGCCTGACTGTTAGCATTCCATAGTGAGCTACACTGTCAATACTTGACAAGCTGGAGATGTACAGCACTGCTGTCCCGGCTCCAGGGTCCAGGCGTGTCTAGCGTCTAGTGTGACCTCTCCTCTCCCTGCAGCTAAGCACAAATGAGCCGTGAGCAAAAGCAAATACTCCAGGCAGATTGTAGTAAAAGATAACAAATACTAATAAACCAATTGCTTAGATCAGGTCGATGCCTGGTTTACATGTCACACAAGGGAAGAAACAGTTAGAGCGAGATTCTCCCCTGAGGCAAATCAAACATGATTTTTCAGCGTTTTTAAGTGGAACTTCAAACCCCTTGTCCTTAACTCCTCTCTCAGTGAGCCTGCCGTCCTGGCAAGGGAACCCATGGCTCAAATACTTCCGTGGTGTTAGGATCAAATACTGCTCTATTTTTAAAGATGATTGCTACCTTGAGGTGGCAATTGTAACCACTGAGACATGGTGTCACTCTTACCTTCATATATATACATATTCAAAAACACATCTACTGTACCTCACACACAGGGGAGGCATGTGGGAGCTTGCTGCCTGACTATATATTGTGTTCTTGTCAAGTACAACAGTGCAGTTGCTTGTGGCAGCTTGTTAGACTGGGTGTTAGTCACAGGGATGGGCACCATTGGGCTACAAACTTCTACAAGGTCATACTGAGATTACATTGTTGGAGGGGCCAACAAATAAAACGTGTGCTCACAACAACACACACATACACACATACACACATACATACATACACACATACACACACACACAGATTTTAGTGAGCTGCTGATGGGCATTACTATTTACTAATGGTAAACTCAGAAATATATATATATCCAAATCTAAAAACAAATAATAAATACATACAGAATATGAGAACAACAACAACATAACTATCTGAAAGCAGAGGTTAGTTATTTTGTAATATAATATTTGCCTGTTATGTTATTTCTCAGAAATTAAATTTCCGATTGACAAACAAGTTCAGTCCAATGAATCTCTGCCAACAAAGCCGGTTGCAACAGTTTAAATGAGGACAGTGATTCTGTAGTGACCGATCTGCCTCTCTGTGTAGAGGAAAAGACATATGCATTAGAAAGCGCACACACACACACACACATACACACACACAGGGTAGTCTCGGATCAGGGAGTTCTGAGTGCAATCTCTTCTGACACATACTGTACCAAAACCCTCTCTCATACTCCACTTAACACAGCTACAGTACACACATACGTGTGTACACACACAGGAGCGCCCCGAGTGTCTATACATGATTAAAAGACTGAAAGTGGGGCAGGCGCACAGTTCTAGCTCTGTGAAATTACTGCAGTTCCTTTCAGCTCACCTCAAACACACACACACACACACACACACACACACACACACATATCATCTCCAACAAGCTCTATGTCCAATAAGCATGCACAGCCACAAGCACACACTCACACATTCACACATTCACAACCCACATAGCATTGGTTCAATAATTGAGTGATTCCCCCGATGAAGCGGCAGGGGAGAGGAGAGCACAAGAGCCAACAACTTATTGGTGCTGGCCAGACAAGAGAGCCCCTTCTTTCTATTTGTCTCCCTGTAAAAAAGGATGGTGGACATTTTTTTTTTTTCTTTATAAAAGCATTTTGAATACCCCTAATAGACATTAAGCTCCCCACCATGGGCTCAGTAGGGTTCCAAAAACTGTTCAAAGAAACCTTCATGTTGCACAAAATATGTGAATAGGATCTTTGAAATCTTTTGTGAATTGGATGTGAGATATCAGCTATTAATTTAAAGTAGTTAGCTGTGAATAGAATATGTTTCACTGCATGTTATTGCACATTTGAAGAATAGCTTTAACAAAGCTTTTCAACAAAGCACAAATTAAACAATCAATTTAAAGGATTAAAAAAAATATCCCAGGCAATTTAAAGGCCTCATTAAAGTCAAATTCAGTGGTCAGGACGCTTGTCTTGCTGTTGATACACAGTTGCAAAATGCTGGTTACTGAGATGTTATTTAGAAATAGAAAAGTCAGAAATTGTTTGGAAAACTATGCAGAAGCTCTTGCATCACTATATTCTGTGCAAAACAAGGTTTTTAACTTCTTTTTTTAAATCTCCACTGTTAAGGGATCATCAGTGCATTTGGTTTGTCACCTTTGAACCTTTCACAGAAAACATCTGCAAGCTTTGAAAGCACCAAAAATAGCTCTCTCAGACTCCAAATGACAGTTTGCCTTTTCAGTACTCTGAACAGCAAACATATTGTCTGGTCAAGTAAAACAAATCTCTTTAGTTAGATAACCAAAAGAAATGTGGCAGCAGTTCTCAGTTAACACATGGGATTCTGTGTATTGTGATTTCTGATATTACTATTAAATATTCAGTGCAGGTTTTACTCCCATTAGTAAATAGATGTTGCCTTTAAGTGTTGTGCTGCACACTTTTAAGGACAGAACCGTTAGTTGTTTTGAAACTCAGTATCAATTATAAATAATTTTCCAAAACATAGGCCTATTATTTATAATTAGGAACAAAACACTTCAATTAACATCAGCATTTTTCTCTGTGCCCAGAACAAAACTTAACAAGTCTCAGATATCGCCTGAGATGGTCAGACGTGGACATATTTCAGCCAGACCCAGCTCACACTGAGTCATACACTAATGTTGAGAATCAGGCTGGAAATCTTCTATGACTCACAGCACCTTGGTCTGGGAGACATGGTTGAAATGACTTGTTATGTTCATTTACATGGACTTACAAGAAGAGGTGCCCGAGATACACAGTAGTACTTACGCTGCACCAAAATGGGCATTTGCATGATTTTCTCAAATGCTAATTAAATATCAGAAATCATTGTTTTATTATTATATTCTATCTCTCCCATAGAGAAAAAGTGGCTTGCAGCTTCATCAGTTTCCCAAAAACAATCTTAAACTTATGCTCTCTAGTAAAATATATACTATATATACTGATAAGAGTTGTACTTGGAAGCACAGATGAAAAAGTTACACTGGTGCAAGTTACAAATCACAGCCAAAGGTAATTCTCAGAGAAAACCAGACAGCCAGAGCTGATTCACATCTGGTCAAAACTGTTCTTTTTACATCTCGTGGGGCTTACAAACAGAAAATCGTATAAAAAAGGAGTACAGGACACAAGCTTACTACTTTTACGAGGCATTATGAGACTGTGCCTCAGTTTTAAAAGATTAGAGGTAAACAACAACAATATAAACCCTACAAATCTCTTCTCCAAAGCCTGACCAGGGGGGACTGAGCTGTATTACTACTGGTGGACTCTAATCATGTGCTGCGCTTGGCAAACACACCTTGGTCGGAGAAAAACCTTTGCAAAAAGTTCAAACAGAAACCTGCAAATCCAGCAACTTCTTAGCAGCCTTGTGCAAGGTTTCCGAGAATTAGATCATAGGGTGTTTGTGGCAGGGGGGACTTGAGTTTCTCTGTTGTGATTTGGGGATTGAACGAACACTTTTGCAACGTGAATCTTTGAACTTGTGGATGTGTCCAGTTTTCGATTGATCACCGTGTTTCAACATTACCACCAGATTAACAGAAAGAGTGGATGCAATACTACAAATGATCAGTTCCAAGAGAAGCTTTTATGAAACACAAGATAGCCTGTGGGTCATGCTGATAAAGCCTAGACTTGTTGGAGGTCAGCAGATAGATAGGAAGTGAGACATACTCACGCTGACACACCTGACAACACACACAGACACACGCATTTTGAAATGCGTTTTAGGGCCTACATTTTACAAGCAAGTCAGCATACATAACAAACAATGCAAAGTCTGAGTATTTTGACATGTTTGTTGTACATTTAGCTCTAAGGGCAAAGGCTGCAGCGCCCTCTCTGAATGCTGCAGCTGATGGTTCATCATTGAGTTTCCACACTATCAATATATGGAGAGATAGCCTGTGGGTCATGTTGATAAAGTCACATTAATGTACAGCAAGACTGTTTGTGTGCAACATTACTGATGGCAGTTATGACAGGCGTATTTTGTTCAAGTTTGACACTCATGTATTTTGCATGTTCTTACTCATGATGACCGCACCCTTGACCCACATGCGCAGACCAATCCCTTCCCCACCCCACCCCAAACCCCACCAACCCACACACACACACACACGCAGTGCTCTTGCTTTATGTAAGTGTAAATAGCACCCATGAAGTGCCTCCTACACTACACTACCTCTGTACTTCCACCCCGCACCCATTCAGCAGTAGTCTACAGTTAGGTAGCGTGTCCTGTCAGGTTGCAAATGCACTCAGCTATCCATCTCAGGCGGCAGCGCTAGAGGTAGTGTGGGGGCAAATCGCTAGCAGAGCTAATGGCACGTCATGTAGCATTAAACCAAGCTGACTGGGCGCTCGCCTCAAAAACCCAAAGCACTGAGCTGAAAGAGGAAAAGGGGGAAGAGAAGCATCTTTTCACTCAAAAAGATTGTCTGTTGTTGGGTTTTGAGGCTAACTGGTGGTGAGAGGTTTGATAGGAGGCGAGGAGTTCCGCTGTTTTTTTGTTTTTTTAGGTTAGTGGTTAATGCTACATCTGCAACATCTGACAGGCAGGCGTAGTAGGAGCCCATTCAAAATCTGTCTTGATGCAGGATGTCTTCAAGTGCTGTGGGAAATATTGTACTAACATTTTCAGAACGCATTACCGATCATACAATGCAGTAAACGCGGCATGGAAACTCACATGTTTTTTCATCTGAGTTGCACTGCTCTGACATTTATGGGGCATGCTATCAGAGGAAAATAGTGGAGTACAGAAGCAGTGTCAACAACTGACAATAAAAGTTAAATCCACTCACTTCATTGGCAGGGCCCTTAATCACTGTTATGGTCTTAGACACTTCACAATAGCCACACTATTGGAAAAATGGAAATAAACTCCGAAATCTTAGACCCTGAACTGAGAACAAGTTAACATTTTCATTGAAACCTCAATATGAACTCTCTTGCACAATGGTTTGGATGAATACACACATTAATAACAGGGACATCCAACACAACACAACGGACGTGCAACATACAGTGCATACACATTATTACATATACGGACACATATATATATATATATATATATATATATATATTTTTTTTTTTTTTTTGTTTTTTTTTTTTTTTTTGTTTTGTTTTTTTTTTTGTTTTTTTTTTTTGAATATCAAAAGCAGTAACTGTCATACATTTCCTTTTGACTGCCAGTTTCTCCTGTGGTAAGATATGGGTTTAAGTGTTACCTATATGTTCTTTGACGATGATTCTAAAACCACCTGACACTATGACTTACTGAGACCTGACATCTGGGAAGTTTAAAAGTTCCAGTAAGAGCCATTAAGGTTATGGAATGTAAAAAAAAAACGGAGTTATTTTGGTCTGATGAGGATGCCTAGTAATTTCCCATTAGGTCAACTTTCTTCTCCTACCACAGGTATTTTCCCTGGGCAAGCCCCTGCAATGGGTGTGTACGCTAGCATAAGCACAGCTGCAGCAAGTGTATGTGTGTGTGTGTGTGTGTGTGTGTGTGTGTGTGTGTGTGTGTGTGTGTGTGTGTGTGTGTGTATTGTATGTCTACATAAATATCTGCTATGAACGTGTGTATATCATGCGCATCGTGTACAAGCCAGTCAGTAAGTGTGAGGTTGATGTGAGTTGTAAGATTGTGCATGGACACATCTCCTTCTTATCTGTCTGCTGTGTGGTATGTATATAAAGGGTTTTTACTTTGACTGAGTGTGCGTGCGTGTGTGTGTGTGTGTGTGTGTACAAACATGGCTATCTCATAGTATGCATTACTCTAAACAATGTACAGTGCACATCCAGGGCAGGTGTGACACTGAGCTATTTCGCAGCCAGGTTAACTTCCCTGCTGTGGCAGCTGATAGTAGATGACAGTGTCAGAGAAGCAGGGCTGGCCAGGCCACAGTGAAACCTCACATTAACCTCATTTAACGGTGTCGTAGCTCTTCAACCGAACCTGCTACACACTCACCCTCTGATCAACACGCTGGCGAAAATACAAGCGTGGCAAGAACAAACATACCTGATTATAAAAGGCACAATTACACACAGAAACATACAGGCGTGAACACGTGAAAAAACAAATACACATATAAATTCAGAGTTACACAAGATCTAAACAGCAGTTTTATGCAGCAGATGAAATGCATGATATACTGTAGTGTTGTACTTGTAGACATGGGCAGATCTTCCAAACAGAGCAGAAGGATATTGAATTTACTGTTGTACCAGGCACAGCACTAGACAGAAATGAATTCCATTAGGTTATGTACTGCCATATTTGTCTTGCACTGCTCTTTTGTCTCTACAATCAAAGTGGGAGTGATGCCACCATCTTAGAACATGTCTGTGTAATTTATAGCTCCAATTAAGTTGCCTTTCCTCGGCCAACAATGTAAAGAATCAAGTTACTTTGAATGGATGGTTTCAGTGCTGGTCAAGCAACAGTAACACGCCACTGGAGAAACTTTGTGAGAATATAATCTAATATCATAGATTCTAGTGAAGGAGGGTGGGGGGAAAATAGAGAGAGATACTCTCCAAAGAGGCCCTGATAATGTAACTTATGATGGACTCATGAGGCTCATGTGCAGGCAGGGAACATCCTGGCTCACTAGGTCTTATCTCTACAGCAGTGTATTAGCACACCTCCCTGACTGCCATGGCCAAATGTCCCTGTTCCAATGTCATGAGCTTACTACATAGCTAAGGGAAGGGACAGAAATAATAGCCAGTAAGTCAGTCAGTCAGTCAGTCAGTCAGCCAGTGAGTCAGTCAGTCAGACATGTGTCCAGAAAGCTTGTCAGCTAGCTAGCCTGCAGCCAAGCATCCAGCCAAATGTCCAGCCAGATGAGGCTGATCCACAGCCAGGCAGCCAGTCAGTCATCCAGTAAAAAAGATGAACTGGCCAAGCCACAACTACCAGCCAGACAGCCAGACAGACAGACAGAGACAGACAGAGAAAGCCAGCAATCCAGCCTCCACGCATCCAGCAACTTACTCTATTCAAACCACACCACAGCTTGATAGGAGAGGGAATAGTTTCAGCCTTACAGACACCGTTTTAAATACTGCCTGTGGTTTAGCTGCACAGGCTTGTCTCAACCTGTCATCCAGTGCCCATCCATGTATGCCCCTGACCATATGGTGACCCAAGCCCTTTGTTTTCATTCACTGATGCATTGTCAGAAAGGCGCTGGTGGCCAAGGATAAACTGGAATTCAGGACTTCGTTGCACATGCCACATCACAAACCTTCAATGAAATAAGATGTTTTGGGATGTGCTGTACTGACACTACCCATACTGCCATGTGCCGAGTCTTGACATCAGCGCCCCAAGGAGTAAACAGTAGTAATGGAAAGCAGGTTTGTGCCAAGAACAACACTGGTGAAGGGTGGGTTTTGGTATTCCAGGGATTGTTTCTATCACTGGCCATTTTCCTGTTATTGAATTCCTCTCTCTCAATGCATATCCTTCTGGCTTCAACTTAAGTCATTGTTGATACCCACACACCCACCTTGCAGCTGAGGGTCTACGGGCTTTGTCACCCCCCAGGGTAGATAATGGCAGAAACATATACATGCTGATCTGACAAAAAAGGTACAAACTAGCTTATACTAGGTGCAAATTTGTCTTTGTATGACTTCCGCTTGAGTTAGAGGGTACAAGTCCTAGCAGTGAAGTACACAGCCCCTATTAGCAGAATTATCAGTGTTTATGGGTGGGAAGCCAGAGAGGGATTGTGTCTTCTTGCAGCAGAAGCAACTAGTTTCACATCATGTAAGGTAGCCAAATGTTTCCCTCAATATTGCATACACATGTGCAGCACATTTGGGCCATAAAAAATAAAAAGGACTTGCAAGAAAAAACACTGTAATGTGTGATGCCCCAGTTTTTGAAGAGTATGGTCACAGCAATTTACTGTCCTCAGCTGTCAAGCCTATAATTTTCAAATCTTACAACTAATTGCGATTTTGTTGCTTTTTCTGGAAATTGTACATTTGTGCTTCAATATATACACTATGTATGACCCCTATTACTGACGTTCTTTTCTCATCTCTCTTCCTCATCACTATCTATGTGACTGTATCCCAGGTTGTCAGCTTATCCCTGTCCCAGGCCTGGAGCTCTATGGGGAAGAGAAGAGCCTGCAGGAGCTGCCTGACTGCCAGTCAGTGTCAACTTCCCTCTGTAATCCTCTACTGCCTCTGATAAGGATAAGGCAGAGAAGACTGGCAGAAGAGAAGAGAAGAGAAGAGAAGAGTAGAGAAGAGAAGAGAAGAGAAGAGAAGAGAAGATGTAAAATCAAGGATTAATCAAGGAAGACTGAAGGGAGCAGCAGAGGCGGAAATGCACATTACACAAGAAAATGTTTCTGAAGTAGTGAGATGAGTAGAAATATTATTTAGAAAAGGGACTTGGAGAGTCACAATTTAAGCTGCAAAACCAGATTCCAATCCAAAAGGCCAACGCTTAAAACCCTTTCCTCTCAGCCAGGCTTCACTTGGAATATGATCAAATATGAATCAAAGCCGAGAGATCACAGGAGTAGCATGCTGAATTAACTATTGCATGATGATTTACATGAAGTAACACATTTGATGCATCAGGCACAGAAATCTTTCTAGAGAGAGTTTATTAAACAGCTCTGAGGATCTGAACTGATTTGATGATTTGCTTGGATTCAAATTGATGCAGGAACTCGAATTTGTAGCCTGAAAGCTTGTTGTTTGCCCACATGAGCACTCTGTCATCATTTAAACACCATATACTCTGGAGCTCAATCCAGTTTAGCCTTTTACAGCAACCTGCTTGGCATATACACAACTGTATATCATGTCAACTACACTGGCAGCCATTACAGAGCCAAAGCCAACACACGGCTGACTTAAGTCCTAAAGCCAGCTTCCCTTTTTCACATGGTTATTGAGCCATGCAGCGGCTTATCGACCCGACAGTGTAACACAAGTTTGTAGGATGGCTTTAGTCCTCTCCGTCTCTCTCACTCTCTCATTCAGACACCAGGACTACCCTGGTCATTCAGAAGATTGGTATTGATTAGACTGCCACTTCAAAATAAAGACGGTAAGCACAGAAACAGAGGTCATGAAGACTGCATATTTGTGTAGGCACTGTAATGTTCTCGCACACATACATATAACGTAGAAAGTGACGAGCAAAGCAGCGATCCCCTCTGAATGTTTAACTGAATGATACGACTAATGGGACTTCAACAAGTACATTACTGAAGTTCAGTGATTAACAAGACTATTAACAAGTGGCCTCAGTGATCCTTACAATACACAGGGTCATTTTCACTCTTTATAGATGAACTGCAGATTCAAGTGTCTGCCATCTCTATTCAATTTCCACCCTCCATAAAGTCTAAGAAAAACAAGGCACACACAATAACTCACGGTTGAATCTTCTTTCACACAAAATACTAAAAGAAAAAAACTCTTATTGATCCCCTTTAAAAAGCCGTGGTCTGTGTGCGAGTGTGTCCTTTCTCTAGCGCGCATGCATGTGTACTCTGTGCGCTCATGAATAGAGGAGGATGAAAGGAAAAGCTAAAAAAGTTCTGAGCGCACTGCATGGTTCAACCAGACAGCTCAATCTCTTGATCTGCCCCCACCCCCACCCACCACGCTTTACTTTTTCAAAATCATTTTTCTCACACACACTTTTTTTTTTTTTGTCCCTCTTCAATATCCCATAAAACCTACCCTCGTTTCTTCTCTGTGTAGCTAGTGTTTCTTGTGTAACAGGAGAAGACCAAGGATGAAGGATTATCCCACATCAAATGGAAGGTTTGTGTGTGAAAGTAAAATAAAACATGGAAACAATATCAGAAAGAGACGAGGGAGGAGTGGGGGCACTGGAGAAGAATGTCTAATCAATATGCTGAACGCCGGTCTTGCTGAAACACACATCTTTAAGATCTATCACTTGTGTGCAATTTGTTTTGTGTGCGTTGCTTTGCCTCTTGTCAGTGTACAGTGTACAGTTATCTCTAAAGACAAAGTGGGTGCAACTAAATAAACTCCATTGTATGTTTACATTATCATAACAAAAGTCTGTGTTTTGTTATGGCTCCTTGCAGCATGCATGCACTGTGATGAGAGTTTGCAGTCAGGTCTGTAGTGGCAAACTTCAGAGCTGAGAGCTTCTTATAGCACTATCGTAATCTAGATTATTATTTGATGCAGCATGATTTATATACTTTTAGTTGCCTAGTCCATCTATCTAGAATAGGTAACTACTGCTGTGTTGGTCTATCCCTGTACCTCCTTAAGCTTTTGCAGACTTTCGTGCAGAGCAGGGTTTGTTTGTTTTTATGTGTGCTCGCAAGAAGAGACCATGATCAGGAAGGGGACGACGCGAGGAAAGGCGTACAAGAACATTTACTAGACTCCAAACATCTGAGGGTATATGAGTACATGCCATTTCAGATTTTGAGAGGTGGGTAAAGGGTGCTTATGCATGTTTACACTCCACTGCACCTCTGCCTGCAGTGTGTAACCTGTCAAAGTTATTCTGTACGCAAATGTTAAGGGTAAGGATTGCTGTTCCAATTCATTTCTCTACAAATATACACACACATAAATCTGTTCCAGGAGATTAATTTGCCCCTCCCACCCATCACTCACTCTGCCCGTATTTGCAGGTTGGAGTATAGAGCCATTTCTGCCACAAATTCATTTAACCCGGAAATGTCCACCCAGTTATTACCTGGAAACCTCTCTCTGCCTCTCTCAAACACACACACTTGCTAACACACAATTAATTTTCCTCTTTTCTGTTACAAAGGCAGCAAATTCCAAAGACAAAGAAAAACACTCTAGCGTGATCTAGCAGATGTGTGTATTCATGTGTGTTTGAGTGTGTGGGTCGGTGTGCACATATGGCTCTGACAAATGAGCCAGGCTCAGTTAAATGGCTTGTGATTAGGACACATTGGTGTCTAATTGCCTCTCATTACCATTTGAAAGTGAGTGGCGGCTGAAATCAAAGGCTATGGTGGCAGTGGTAAAGTGCAGTGCATGAGTGTGTGTGTGTGTGTGTATGTGTGTGTGTGTGTGTGTGTGTGTGTGTGTGTGTGTATGTGTGTGGTAGGTGGGTGGGTGGAACAGCATGCTTGATTCACAGTGGCATGACCACACAATAGAGCACTATAGTTTGTTCTTTCCCTATCACAAAGCCTTCATGTTCAACATAATAACTAAGGCAAAAACCCTGAATTTACAAAAATAAAAAATACTGAACTTGATACCCTTAGAGACCTAATCAAGACCTTTGTTGCTCCAATCTAAAACTCCTTGAACTCTAACTAGTGCCTAACTACAACTACTCCCTCTACTGTTCCCTAAATATACTTTATTTCCCTCTCACCCAAAGTAACTATACATTTTATCATTTTGCCATGTCAATTTTGGACAAGTCTTGAAGATCATCACATAGTCAAACCTTCCCTCCCTTTTAAAATCCCTACTAGACCCTCTGTTTATCCACCATGTAAAAGCCTATCTATCTTCACCCCCCACCCTTTGTATCTCTCCTCTGGTCATGTACTCACCACTCTTCAGACTGCCAGACATTAGCTGTCAACCTCCATCCAGAAAGACCGGGTGCTGAAAACAGCTGAGTTTAACTTTTGTTCCATCCCAACCCTGAAATTCCTGTCTAAAATCCTGGAATGTACTGTTTCCACTCAGCTTAACTCGCATCTGCAAGGCAATATCTGTCAAAGCACTAAAACTGCCCAATTCAAATTCGCAGTGCAGCTGACTTTGGCCCATGCTCCAGCCCCACTCTTCTCAGCCTGGATACAGCTTTTAACACAGTGTCTCATTAAATCCTCCAAAAATAATAATCCACAATTGGCATGGCCAATTCTGTACACCTTTGGTTGATCTCTAATGCAGAACAGTTTCTCTCCATAAAGATCAAGACCTTCTCGTGGTGTCCCACAGGGATTAACACTGGGTCCCCTTCACTCCCCATCATGAGACACCAAGGCATCTACTGTTACAGAGCTGATTCGTTCTTAACTCGGTACTCGCTCCCCACTCTGACCTGCTGCCTCTACAATACAGAGAACTGAATAAGCCAAAGTCTCTGCAAACAAAATAGTAACAAAACTGAAATTCTTATAACTCCAGTGCAAAATATAATTTTACAAATACAATGATCTTAATATCTCTATTGATCCCTTTATGTTCAAGATAAAAGCCTTGGTGAAATTCTTGACAGCAGCCTTTCCATGCAGCTTCAGAAAGTCATTCACCAAAAAATTCAACCTCCATGTCCTTGTTCTTATTCGAACTTTCCTGCTCACAGTATTACTCACACCTGAGGATATAAACACATCATCCTGATTCACCATTTATCCATCTCTTCTTCACCTTTAAAAAGACTACATGGACTTGTCCCACTCCCTGTTATAGATACTGAAGAAAAAAGACAATTCAGATATAGCAAGTCATTTGCACGATTGTTTGTGTTGCTGCATCTGTGAATATACAGGCCAGACACACCATTAAATGTGACAGATCGCCTTATCCCTGTGGTCTAAATGAAATTATTCAAAGAAATATTTACATTTATCCTAGCTCAAACAAAACATATTGGATACTAAATATCAATATAAGGAGAGCTGATTTACAACCACCACATAAGATCACATACGACCTCTTTTGATAACGTATAACTCAGATCCTTTTAACAATAAGAATGAGCAGTGCAAATGAAATTCTGCTAAACAGATCTATACTAAATGAAAACTCTTGAGTGATGTTGTTGTAATGTAACATGCATTTCATCGCCCTCTTTTGTCTACCATGTTTTTCACAGAAAACCAGAAAAATGTCAAGTATCTAATTATCTAATTGAATGCCATAGAAAATAGTGTTTACAGGATAAAAACCAATAGAATTTATCCATTACTCACTCCCAGAAACTTTGTATTCACAGACAACAGAGATTCCAAAAGTGCTAACCACTTCTGTTACAATGATATTGAACCATGAAACCAATGTTGACGCCAAGCAAGGCATTTTGAATTGACCTGTGTAGACTATATAAAAAGTGATGGAATGGTCTTCATTGAAACACTCCAGCTGTTTCCTGACACATAATGCTACAAGTGAGTTAACCACATAGCAGCAGGAACAAATAAACAGCAACATGTAGTAAGCAATCAGTGTGAGAAGATACACTTCTGGCATTTATTATATAGCATATAAATATCATCCCTGGATTTTGCCAATTAAAACGGTGTGATTAAGAATTACATGTGTATGCGGTGTATTGTGTACATACTTTAAATATGATGCAGAAGACATTTAAAAGGTTTTTATTAAGTATATGGATATTTCATGTAAGCTACAAACTTTTATGAAGCAGTTCCATGTGGGGTGACAAGCTGAAGTAAAAATGACTAATTTTATGTGAAATCTTCCTTTACTCAGCCATTTCAACAATTATAGCCTATATGGATTGTCTGTTGTACACATGTATCATAATTTATATTTCCTATAATCCTGGGTTCAGGTGTATTACTAACCAACTATATGCTGTCATAAGTGTGAATAAAGCTTTTTGAGAAGGTATTTGTATAGTGGCAGCTCTCTTCAGGATGACTAGTTCTTTCATTGCCTAACTGAAGGCAACTTAACAGGCTTCAGGGAAAACCTCAAATAAGAGAAGGGACACAATGAACAAGTAAAACTGGCTGACTGTTTTTGTTCAAATTGCAATTATAACTGCACAGACACCAAAAGAAAAGGGGGAAAGCCTTTGTGGAAAATTGCAGCGTTTTATCTTCATCACTTAGTACATGTATCCATCCACCTGGACTTATTCAGATGCCATGTTCAATCCATCATAATGTGGGTGAAGCATAGGAACGCATAGCCTACTCTGAGTGCAACTCCGAGGTGTAAACAGAGTAAAAATAGCCTGCTATCACAGGCTTCCCTACAGTCCCGTTATATAATGGTCCAGGCTCGGATGAATGACATCACGGGTAGTCCAGCAATCACAAACCCTATGTCCTTTACAACCAGCTGACAGTGTAAAACACTGAAGTAACGTGTTAGATACGCAAAAATAAAACAATCGAAACATGCAAAACAGAAGGAACTACGTTTTCGCAAACACCGGACAAATTATGTGTACTGTGGTTAGTTGTTCTTCGCCTCTTTTCGCGTAGAGAAAACACTTCCGCGATGGTGAAACGTAGATAAAAATGTAACGCTTGCCTTTGACAGTCCTTGTCAGTAAGAAAAGAGTTCAAAAGAAGACATATACGCCACGAGGAAACGCAATTTAGCAGTGTTTGTTAATGTTTATCGCTCAGAAATAGTCTGCAAAGAGCAAATGTTTGAGCCGAGGTCGAGTGGCGCAGTTAGTGGAAGTACAGCGCCTGCCCGACACCAGCTCGCCCGGCGGACGCGCTCCTCGCTCGGTCAGAATCCAACCAAACCTCCGCTCTCTTTCGCTCCACTTAAACACTACTTTGCATTTGCGTTCCGAAATGACAAGAATATACACATAAACCCCGCACGCGCCTCTACTGTTTGGTCACTTAAAAAATAGGTCAGAAGACGAAGTAAACATTTTCCAAGGCTTTGAAGTAAACCAGAGCGTCAGCGCCACCCTGGCCAGTTCTTCCAGCCATTTTCTCTACACAGCTCCAAAAGAGAAAAGTGGCACGGAGCAAGCAATGTCAGGTTGGTGAAACCAGCACTGAATGAATAGTTTAGTGTGACTTACTGTTGGGTGTAACGGGCTGCTGAGTTTGTGTCTCTCCTTGTTGCCAGGGCTCCCCTGCTCTGCTGTGACGGCGCTGACGGCAGAAAGCGTCTCCCCTCCTAATGATGTCTGCAGCGCACAGCTAATAGCTCTCTGCCCCCACCTTCAGAGAGAGAGAGAGAGAGAGAGAGAGAGAGAGAGAGAGAGAGAGAGAGAAGTTCAGAAATGGAGCAGTTTGTAAGCTACTCTTGCAAAAATGTGAAAGGGCTCGAACAAACAGCCACAGAATTACAAGTTCACAATACATATGCCATTATTAACTACTGTGTGTTTTGGTATAGCCCAGCAAAAGCTGCTTTTCTTACAGCAAGTTCCAGAAGTGTGTGTGTGTGTGTGTGTGTGTGTGTGTGTGTGTGTGTGTGTGTGTGTGTGTGTGTGTGTGTGTGTGTGTGTGTGTGTGCTATATGTGAGAAAGGCAGAAAAAAAGTCTTTAGATTTTAAATAATTGTTTTATGTTACATTATAATGAACATTTTTACTGTAAATTTAAATAATCACTAGCAGAACTTTCAACTTTCAAACTAACTCTTAAAGATTAAGCTGAGTCACTTGTACAGTTTTGAGGTACTTGTACTTTATTTGAGTGTTTCCTTTTTGTGCTACTACTACTGCTAGAAGTCATAGAATTAGCTTCACATCCACCATATTAAGTGCTGCCTGTTTATGCATTAGTGAGGATAATCCAATCAAATAATGTAATGTATATATTAATGTAACACTGATAATCTGGAGCATAGTTTAGTACATAGTATATTCTCGTATTGCAACTTTTAATGAAATAAAAAATGTGAATATTTATATACCACCACTGTATAAAAAGGATAGGTTCATTATTAAGTACGTATAATATGAAACACAAAAAACTCAAAATAAAAGTAATTTAATATTGTAAGAACATAATTTATGAAAGTTAAAGTGATTCATATTTAAGATGTATTTGAAAATGTCTCTAATTTTCCCAGTAGTCATGACAAGCTCAGGATACGGTGTCATGTTTACATTTGATTGCACATTAAACCTTTGACATTGCTCAAACTGCTGCGGTCCAAAGGCCAGAGGGTCATGGCAGGCATCTGAAGTAGAGAGCTTTGGATCTTAGAGAGAATCAGCTAATCTGAAGGCAACGACTGACAGTCAGCTGATAGTGACAAGGTGGAAAATATCAGTTGCAACTGTTTTCAGGCACGCACACACACACAGACATAGACATAGACAAACACACACACACACACACACACACACACACACACACACACAATCAGGGAGTACTACTAGAAAACATGTTGATGAAAGACATATAGGCTACTCACGACATGATTGAGTTATTGCTAATTCACTTTAAGCTGCTAAATTAAATTGGCTCTATGTGACTCAGTCACATATTTGGCCATTTCAAAAAGCTTGTGAGGCTCAGCAGTTTCCATGTCATTACAGCATGGACCAAATATAAAGATAAAAAAAAAAACACATGATCAAATCAACCACAAAACTAACTAAGACACTATTGCTGACAGTGTTTAAATCATCTGATAAAGTCAACATTAAAGAAGTATGCAAATACCCGGTTAACCCCTCCTCCCCTCTGTTTTTTTATACTCTTGACCTCTGTGACCTCTCCCAGATTTCCAATATGGCAGTGAGTGTCTTCGCTTCCTCGTCACAGGAGAGTGCAACCTGACACTGACCATGAGCCTTCGGGTGCACGAGGCAGCAGAGTGACAGACGATCAGGGATGTGTCCCACTCCCTGCCAGTCACTCAATAAGTGGTCTATTGTGCAGCACTCTATTGTGCCCGTGTCACATGTATGCTAAACAAAGAGACAGAGAGGTAGGCTGCCCTGTGTGCCAGGAGGCTAGCATTACATTCGTGGCCTGGATGCATAGAAATGAAGAGACACAGTCTGGTGGTGAATGGACTTTGATATTTGAATGGAGACAGGAATGATGAGTTTCAGTTCACAACCATTTGTAATGCACACCATATACATGTTGTGTGATACTTGAAGTCCATGTGGAGCTTCCTGTAGTGTCACATTGTATGTGACATACCTTCATAGCGTGTGTGGCAGGTCAGATAATAACATGTTTCTGAATAAATCACATAGTGTTCATGATTAGTGATGTAATTATAGGCTCGCTAGCTCACAGGACTTCACGCATATACACATTTGCATTCACACAAGCATGCACTTGCACCAGCCTACTCTTTTGTTCCACTCTGCATGTACTTACAGGTATATACCTTCCCACTGTGGGTTGATGAAAGGATATGGAAAACTCCAGGTTAGACTTTTTAGAAGAAGTCAGGTCAGCAGCAGCCTGTCTGCCAAAGTCTTCATTTGAAGGACTTCCACCATTCAGAGTACAAAATACGTACTGTGTGTGTGTGTGTGTGTGTGTGTGTGTGTGTGTGAGTGTGTGTGTCTGTGTGTGTGTGTGAGTGTGTGTGTCTGTGTGTGTGTGTGTGTGTGAGTGTGTGTGTGAGTGTGTGTGTGAGTGTGGGTGTGTGTGTGTGTGTGTGTGTGTGTGAGTGTGTGTGTGTGTGTGTGTGTGTGTGTGTGTGTGTGTGTGTGTGGGTGTGTGTGTAGCACAGGGCCATGGCGTGCTTGAGGAATAATAAAGAGCTGCTCCCAAAGGAGGAGCAGATTCTTCGAGGTTTGGGTTACTCCCTCGAGATGTACCTGTGCTCTTTGTAGGAAGTGTGAGCAGTGTACCGTCAGGGACAATAAAGAGCACCAGGTGTGGCCTGTTTAAAACTGCACACCACTATGGCTATAAAGGTTAAATGACTCATATTTTCAATGTCAGTGCATTTTTTAAAAACCTCAGCATTTAAATAGTTCTCTTTTGGGAAAAAGCTGTCAAATTAAATATTAGAACTTGAATATGACATGATATATTACAAGTCTAAAAAGAAAATTTATGTGTGTTTTGTGTCAGTTTTTAACTTCTTGTGACCAGAAAACCAAGAAAGAACTCCATTCAACCAAACACATTCAACCAAATAACAGTCATCCACTTTACTGACAAGTATACACAAACAAGAGATTTGACACTTCACCTGGGATATGAATAAATAACACAGTGAACTTAAAACATGCACTAAGGTAGATAAATAATTAATCATCACCAGCCTTTAGAAGCAGCTCTTCAGGGATTTTCAAAGAGTTTAATGGTCATGGGCATCTCTTCTTTATTGGACAGCGGAGAAACAGAGTAACACAATGTCTAAAGTGCATGCCACTTAACATAGTACACTCAGCTATCGAGCATCCCAGCTCTTCAGGCATTTAGATGACTGAATTTTTTTTTCACTTTTCGAATTTTACGATTGACCTGTGCAGCCGGCGTGAAATCATTAGCTGAAAGAGAAGGCCGATGCATCTACATGTTAGCTCTGCACATTCCCTGCAAGGGAACCAAGTAAGGACTTTCTTAGTAGAAGAAGAATGCTCATCCTGTATGCTTTGAAAGCTGCTGTCACTTCACATTTCAAGGCTGCACTGTGCACTGAAGTTCTCCCTCCACGCACAGCTGCTCACTGCTCCCCCTTTTGCTCAGATATGGAAGTGTTTACAAGTTTCAGGGTCAGACACAAGACAGTGTCTTATCAATCACTGTGCAAGGTTACACTTCATACTGTTATCATATGCTAAGATAAGATTCACATAATCATGTACAAAGAGAAGATAAGATTCACTTTGGGAAAATATCATTTATTATAAATATTCACTTAAGGTTAAATAGACACCAATAAAAATGCTGTTATGTTTTTAGGTAATAGGTTATGATAGTGGTCAAATGTACCTCCACAACCCTCTCAGATGAATTCAAGCACTCCTTCATCCACACTACCATGTATTTAAGCCATTTATCCATTCCACAACTATTTGAACTGTTTTTCCATTAGTTTACATATTCAACCATTTGTCTTTATTTTTCAACATTGCGCTTTGCACGCTCGCTAACTAGTTTCCACGCCACATACTCATCAAGTTGTGTGCAGGTGTAAGCTGATTTATTATGTCTTTTTTTATTATCATTTTTCAAATCCTAATTTCTGTCCTGTTTTCCTTTAAAATTAATTGAGCTTTTGCACACTCTTTCCAAGTACCCCAAGCAACTGCAGATGTACCCCTAAGATAAGTACCCTTCATTGGATTATATTATATCATATATTTTTCCTGCCAAAAAGGGTAAACATAAATTTATGATGTGTAATCTAGTCTGGAGTCTCTTTCTCAATTTGCTGTTCTTCACATAATAAACACAGAAGAACCAACAAAGGTTGGAAATTTTTCACTTCTTTAGTTCAATTGTCTCCTATTCCTTCCCCCAGTTTTTCAAACTGTCTGCTGTAGCAAAGATATCGATGCATCTCAGCCACATGTGATATCTTCACTGAATTCTAAATAAAAATAAATAAATAAATTAAAAAAAAAACTTAAATCCAGTTGCTGCACCATCTAAATCAGACAGTAACAATCACAAGCTCACTAATATACCATCATTTCCACACCACCTCTCTAACAACCAAATTACACAGGCTTAAAGTTGCCCTTGCAAGTGTAATCCTACAGTGAATGCCTGCTATTGGCTAACCTGTTCTCACACACCTTCCCCATTCTGCGACAAGGGAGAACGAAGCGGGGAGGATTAGGATGCAAAGAGAGTTCCCTAATCTGTGTATTAACAGCAGCCAATTGAATCAGGCTGTCCTGGGCAGGCAGATTTTGGGAAGTAATCTGGAGTGCCTTAATGTGATGTGTATAAAAAAAAATCCCAGACCTAATTGGAATGAAGAAACATAGACTCACGTTGCTCACGTACATAAATGTGTCTCATTCTCACACTCTCCGTCTCTCCGGAAAAGTCCAAACACACAGGGCAACATACAGAACATGCATGCACAGGGAGAAATCTGACATCTGAATGTTGCCATGACTATTGCAGCAGATCAGAAAAATGACATAATATTTTTGGCTTTGATAAAATATAAAGAAGATTGGAAAGAGAGGCAAAGAGCAAAGAAAGTTATGGTGTGTGTGTTTGTGTGTGTGTGTGTGTGTGTGTGTGTGTGTGTGTGTGTGTGTCTATCAGCCGAGCTCCCTCTGTATGAAAAAATAATTGGCTCTTAGTTCTGGACCTAGAACTTATTATTAGACTGCTGCCTTTGTAGATGAGACTGCAATATTACAGAGACACAGAATGTTTTAACACTTATTATGGAGACCCTGAACTCCTGCTTTACCCTTTGCACTCCCCGTTCAAACCTCGAATCATATTGGTGGTAATATTTAATTCCACTTTCACCTTTATTGTAGTTTTTCAGCTGTTTTTCTAAATGTCTGTGTTCAAAGCCCCCAAATAAAAACACCCGCCCCTCATGTATCATAAATGAGCACGGCTCCACAGCCATCTTTTTTGGCTTAATAAGGGCTTAAAAAATGTCTGTTATGCCTGAGTCTCTCTCCTCCAACTAAGCAGTAACTTTAATTATTGACCAGGCGGGGGAGGCTCTCCAACACACTTTTGTACACACACACACATACAAACACCCCGGCGTGCATACACACACATATACAAACAGTGGTGAGCGATATCAGGACAGGTCTCTACAGTACACAGTCACCGACTCTGAGGTCAGCGAGGAGTCAGCTGGATAATAGATGAGCTCGAAAGAGGCACCCGACAAATCTGTGGCACTCGGCTTACACCCCACCTGTCTGATCTTCCCCCTTCTTTGTGTAGGGCAGCGTGACTGTGTTCGAGCAGAGGGGGAAACTGACAGTGTGAGGAGCCACTGTTCGCAACACCAGCGAGGGGGAGGACGGCAGAGGCTGCGGTGAAGAAGGGAAAGTAGAGCAGAGTGTCTCTTTGGTTTGTTGTGATGATGGCATGACAGTGGTATTCAAGTATCATGCAAGAAACAGTGAGTTGATTATTCAGTTAGTCAGTTGACAGAAAATGAATCATCAGCAGATAATCAATGAAATATTTAAAGGAATAGTTAGATATTTTGAGGAATACTCTTATTTGCTTTCTTTCTGAGAAATAGATGAGAAGAGCAACACAATGCCACATCTCTCCGTTCAGTACAAAGCTATAGCCAGCAGCCGGTCAGCTGACATGTAGCTTAGCATAAAACTGGAAACAGCTTATGTGCATCGTCTTGGACAGGAGCAATGAGTTGTATCGATCTTCTCACCCAACTCTAAAGCAAATATTAAAATGTCAAACTATTCTTTTAATTCACTTCAAGGATCAACGCCAAAACATTTTTTTTCCTATGGAATCCAGCTTCTCAGATGATATCACCCTCTCCTCTGCTATGGTTGTTGTTCACTACTCTCATGTTGTACTTGCGTTACATTTTATAGACTAAATGAACAGTCTTGTACTCATAAAAACAATCAAGTGATCAATCAATAAAGAAAAACGATTGCTGGTCGCAGCCTCGCAGTATTGTGAACGTCGTTAGAGGACAAGTGAAGCGAGAAGATAGCACAGTAGCGCAAACGCCCTGTCTTACCACATGCATTGATTACAATGCGTCATAGTCATCGATCAATACTGCCTCCGTGGCTTCATCCTCTGACCGCCATCATTAGCACCTTCCATCCATCGTGTCCCACCTCTGTGTCCCCAATACCCTCAGCCGCCTCTCTCTGTAGCTTCCCTCCTTTCTCTGCTCTCTTCTCGCTCCCATTCATCTTTGACTGTGCTTTCCTGCGTATATTGAGCTTAATTTCGCCTCTTCAGTGCGCTCTCAGAGACGTATGTTGGTATTCCGCTTAAGGGCCGGAGTGAAGGCCTTTTCCTCGAGTGGCACTTGAGGAAAAATCTCAGCCTTGGGTGATTTCATGAGGGTCAATTTGAGGAGCTAACCTTTAGCTCAGTTTAGTTTAGTTTATTTGACATTTTAAGAAGGCACATGTAGAATTAGCCTACACACATCTACGCAGGTGAAGAATAACATAACATCCACCAGCACTTCTAAAGCTGACTAATTAACATGTAGCCTATAATATCTTCTTTTTCATTTCATTGTAGTCAATACAGGTTAAAATGCTTTTGTTCTCTCTACTTTCCACTTTTGAGAGTACATTCACTTCAGAACCTTGCAGTTAGTGGTTTAATTCAATAATAACACTTAAGCCACCGCGTCTGTATCTGTAATCTCACTCACCCTTCCTTTCTGCCACCAAAGTTATCTGACTGCTACGCTCTTCCAGCACGATTGGACGCGAGTACCCGCCAGGCCACATCGTCTAAACGCTCGATTTCAAAAGCCTTTTAAAAACTTGAATCAATAAAGTAGTTGTCAACAGACAGCTTCCCTTAGACGCCGGGCCACAAGAGGCCTGAAAATATTGTCCTTGTACAAACTCTGCAACACTCATCAATTAATCTTTATCACAGTCTCTCTCCGTGCATGTCTAGGCATTATCATAAGTGGAGAGAAGCTCTCTAAATGAGGGAGAGTCGCAGTATCAAGTTGCTGCGTGGGCTCTGACTGTTTGTTTATGCCGGATGACAGTGAACCTTGATGTTTTGCATGTGATTATGTGTGCTTATGTTCTATCTTTGTATGGGGGAATGTGGGTTTATGTGTTACAGTAAATGTGGGAAAATGTTCCAACTTACTTCTGGCACGGTAACGATTTCCCAAGAGTCAGAGCAATGTGACACGCTCTCTCTCAGTGGCCTGTGGCTTAACCGTCTTCTCTTCTATCACATAATGTGCTTCTTTTTTTTTTTGCATTTGATGCGTGTGATTGTTGGCAACTTTCCAACCTCCTCATGTTCACGTCAGTTGAAAGGTTTGTTGTCTACATCAAACGCATGTCATTGTGTACAACTTTTTCATTTCAGCTTTAAATTAATGGATTAATGTAGTAAAATATAGATAAAGCCTTCAAATAAGGATACTGAATTAATTGAAATGCATATCCCACTTCTGTAGATTGATCTTCATATAAAGATAAATAATGAAAAGATATGAGGCTGAACAGGAGGAAAAATTCAGAAGGATTTAAATAAAAGTTAGCTATTTTTATTGTAAGTCTTTTCAGTCTGCTCTCTTCTACCTATTCAAACAACCGTTAGTCTCTATTTATAGATCACTACTGCTTTAATTTCTCAGTTCCCTGGATTTTCAATTATGCAGATTCTTTAAAGCAGACGAATAGCATTACACACCTCACCCTTGACCATGGACCAGTAGTTGGCTTAAATACCCTCAGCAGGCTTTATTTAATATAAAGCTGAAGGCAGTACAAAATGCTATAACGAGCTTACACACACTCCCTTAGATAGCATGTGTATTTGAGTCATGTGTGACTGTGACTCTGTGTGTGTGTGTGTCTTTGTGTGTGTGTGTGTGTGTGTGTGTGCGTGTGTGTGTGTGTGTGTGTCTGTGTGTGTGTATGTGTGTGTCTGTGTGTGTGTGTCTGTGTGTGTGTATGTGTGTATAAACCATAACATTTTAGGTGAAGACATGTTTTAAGGTCGGGGAAAGGATCGGGGTTAGGCAAGTAGTAGTTATGGTTAAGGTCAGAGTAAGTCTCCAGGAAATGAATGTATTCATGGAGACACAACCCTGTGTATCTGTGTTTGTGTGTGTGTGTGTGTGTGTGTGTGTGTGTGTACTGAGGCACACTACATGACTCATTTACAGTGGAAAATGAGGGGTTTCCCGGTTCTCATTAATATCTTTGGCGCTGTAATCTAAACTTGGCAAAGTCATTACGTGTGCACAACTGGGACCGAAACCCATTTCACAACATATTCAAACATGTTAATAGATATTTAACATCCTCTTTATAAAGCAGCTGATTAGGAAATGATGGACTCATTTTTGGATTGTGAAGTCCACTTCCTGTGTAGACAATATTTATTTGCTTAGCACCGGTAGCTAAGGAAGAGATGCTTGGTAGGAAAGAGATGGAAAATAAGGTAGGGGCGAGCAAACCAGCTAGCACTGATATAGAGCAGAGTAAATTTACATGGAAATGTTCTGACACACACTGGCTTCTAATGGCAGAACTGAAGCAGCTCCCTGTAAATCCATGATAACCTGCATGTATAAATCTAATTTCCATTAATACTACATTACCAGTTTTATGTATGCACATTGTCTGTCTGGACTGTGCTTGTCTCTACAGTGCACAGATTTCTCTTAATAAGGGACTTTGGTATCAACAAGACTGCCTGGTTAATTAACTATCTTAATATTTAGGTTACTACCATTACTACTTAGTGAAAGCAATTGAATTATACAGTAGCATGTTGTATCTTTCTGCAGTCACGCATGCGTGTGTTATGCCTGTGTGTGTGCCTTTGTTTTGTGAGTGTGCTTGCTCGCTTGCCATTCTATTAATAGCAGACCTCCAGTAGCTGACCCTGCATTAACACATGCTGTCAGTCAGCAGGCCAGATTATGATCCATCAGATTGTTACTCCGCCATCTGGGCTGGGATTTCTCAGATTCCCTTTCCACGCATGCAGACATTGAAACACACAATACATGATTACTGTACATACTGTGCATTACTTTTATTAAATGTGTGAGGAGGGTAGGTCAGACATTCTTGTTGCAGTGAAACTGAGATAAGCAGCGCACGGTTATAAAAATATATCGACTATGGTTTGTTCAGACATCTCACCAGTGAATGTAATCAACTGCTGCTGAAAGATGTACTGTGATTTTGAATGTGTTTTTGTTTTGCAGATATTTTGAGTAGAGTTATATCTGTACATTGCTTTCTGAATGAAAAAAACTAACCAACCAATAAAATATTGGGTCATTGGCAGAGGAACAAGGTGACTACAATTCATGCTTAATTTTAAGAACACACACACACACACACACACACACACACACACACACACACACACGATCATATGGATAAATACTACCTGTCTACAGACATACACAAACAGCTACTCGAGGATTTTTTATTTTAGAACTGAGGGTCAGTGGGACTCTTGGCATACAGTACATACCTCCACCAGGGGGGAACCAGGTGGTGAGGCCCCACTGAACAGGCACTAATCCTGGGTCACTAACGGCCAGTAGCCTGAAACTTCTGTGTCAAACACATAACCTGCTGCCATGAATCAACACAGCTTCACAGAGGACACAAACGCTCTGTAGAGGCACAGTCTGCTGAGGGATTAAATGTACGTCTCTACTGTACTGTATGTTCAGTATGTTGATATTAATCACTCACGCACACACACATGCGCGCACACGCACACACACACACACACACACACACACACACACACACACACACACACACACACACACACACACACACACACACACACACACACACTAAAAGCCCTTAAGGAATGTCTGTTTGGACATATAAATGATGAACTCCTCAAACACTCTATTAAAATAGCATGTGTGCTCCTGCTGCTTCACTGCGCTGATATGGGAGTAACTGTTAATGTGTATCTGAAGTGTAGTGGTAAAGTGTTTTTTGTATAATTCTTCACTTCTCTGTGTGTGCTAAAGTTGTGCAAGAGTGTACATGTGAGAAAATGATGTGAGTGTGTGTGTGTGTGTGTGTGTGTGTGTGTGAACTCGCAAGAAGGTGAGGCAGAGGGTGGGGCGCCTTTGTGGATGTTAGGCAATGCAGAACAGCTGACAGTTCTGCTTTGTACACAAACACACACACATTAACACACCGCACAATAAGACTACTGCTCTGTCATCGAGTGCTCACCGCTTCCTCCTCCTCTCCACTCGCCTCCTCCCTCCATCCGCATATAGTATAGTACTACATGCTCTAGTTGACAGCTCATGCCGAGCCAGCACATTCCACATTATTACTACTTCAGATGTTTGTGGCCCAGAAGCTTGCTGATTGGCTGAGCCACCTCCGACACGGAGGCTATTGAGAACCAATGAAGAGGCTGCTCTGGGGAGTGAGCAGACAGACAGTGAATTCAAAGGGAACTCCCTCTACTGGGTAACACAGAAAATGTCTGGTTTAATCTAAACACAGACTCAACTGTCTTGTTAATGGAATGTGATATGTATTCACTTCACTTAGGAGGTTGAATTTGTCTTCTAACATTTGCTCATACTCCCATTAGTCCTGTTTCAGGTGCTCTATTACTTCACTCTCTGTTACTTTCCCTTGACTCCTTCCTCTCCGTCTATTACATTCTGACATAAATCCTCCGTATATGAATGCATGCACATGCAATTTTTCCTTATTTTCCTTCCAACTCTCCAGAATCATTCCCCCCTTGTCTTTACTCATTCTCTCTCACTACCCGGTCTGTCTGTCTGTCTGTCTGTCTGTCTGTCTGTCTGTCTGTCAGAGAGTGCATGGTCCTGCAGTGTAGCCTGCTGCTGCTAAGCTTTGCCTCACAAATACACACACTCGAACAAAGACCTGTTGGAGAGCATTCAAAGGCCTGGAGTTAGTTTCTGTGAGGTATCTGAGGGTGGAGTTTCCTTCTATAAAAATACCCATCAAATATCAGCCTACTGAGTCAGATGGAAAGTCCAGTTGTAACAGAATTATAAAAGGTGAGTCACAGTGTGTGTGTGTGTGTGTGTGTGGTGTGTGTGTGTGTGTGTGTGTGTGTGTGCGCATGCGTGTGGAGAGGAGAGAGAGCAATAACTGCCGCCATTAACTAACAACAAAAATTTTCCAAATTTCAATTACTTTCGACTGACTTACTGCACCAGATGAAGTTTACTGAACTTTTCTGAACTCACAGACACGTCACTCCCCAGGTAAATGTGGACTAAGTTGTTGTAATGAATGTAATTGGTAAAGACGTCATCATTGAAGCAGCCTTGTTCAGTGCGCCATGTGCAAAATGGAGCATAAAAACAAGGAACTAAAGAACCAGATTATTCCCTCAGGACTTAGATTTGTAAATTGCCCAGTGACACGTCTCCAGATGAATGATAATGTTGCTTTGTGTCTGCTGGACGTGTACTTAGGTAACACGTTGTTTGCTAACACGTTCATGTTATCAACTTTACAAGGGGACAATATGTCAGTTGTGTTTACGGCTTGTTTCTTAATGCAGCTTTAATCTTAATACAAATCAAGCCTGCATTTGAATATTTAAGCTTGTTTTGGTGTCCGTTTGTTTGCTGGCTGGTGTGGGCCTCTGCACCTAAACTGTCAATGATTTGCGTTTCCAATGTTTTCAGTGAAGTATAACGTTACACAACTCCCTGAAGTTGGTTCCAACTTCACAATCACAAGTCAGGCTGTTGATGTAAAATCCACTGAGAAACACTAACTATTAAAGAGGACACCTGAAGTGTTCAAAGACAAGGTATAAAGCAGCAAATACACCATCAACACATATGTTATACAGTTTTGTGACAGCTTACCTTCAAAGCTCCACTTCTGATGAAGTTGTCTCTGCTGAAGTTGTGTATATATATGCTGCACTAAGTGAAGTTCAAAGGCATTGTCACCTATCCTCAAGTGTCTTCCAGTGAAGACAACTTTGGTTATGCGTGTGTGTGTGTGTGTGTGTGTGTGTGTGTGTGTGTGTGTCTGTGGATGGGTGTGTATGCGTCTGTTTGTCTTTTGCGTGCATGCTCATGTATACTGTGTGTGTGCGACAGAGAGCAAACAGAGAAAGCTGAGCTGTGCGGGGCATTTCTTGTATAATAACTGAGCGCCTTATTGAGGCTGGTTGAATTTTAATAGAGTTCTGCGGGGTATTCCATCGCCTCTGGTCCCACGGCTCGAAGATCAGAGAGAATTTTCAAGCACGGTGTCCCTCAGCCTCTCACACTCTCTCCCTCTCTCTCTCATTCTTTCTCTCGTCCTCCCTTTTTTCCTCCACTGCTCTTCCCATTTTTTGCACTCTCCCTCTTTTTCTCATTTTGAACTCCCTTTTCCAATCCTTTCCTTCCTCTTGGGCTTTTGTCTCTCTCTTAATCCCTTTCTGTGTCTCACACTTTCTGTTGCTTTCTCTCCCCACTCTGTCTCCCTGTGAAATTTGTATTAGAGCCACTTGAGGCGTAATTATTGCTAAGCCTCTCTCAGCTCCCTGGCACAGAGAACAACTCATGACTCTCAGCACAAAAACTTGCTACTGAAGGACAAAATGCTGTGATGAACTTTTAAAATCATGCACAATGGCTGACAAAATGTTTGGATAGTTTTTTCCAGGCACAGAGATTATACAACAGAAAGCTAATTTTCTCGCTGCCTCACAGCCATAAGGAGTTTTTTTTTTTTTTTTTTTACTCATATCTAAGTTCTACAAGCTCCAAATTTATGGAAGATGTTGCACATTTATAATTCAGACACCGCATTTACATATGTTCTAACACTCCACACATGCACTATAGACCACGTGTAGGTGCAAGTGCAAGCTACAGACTGATCTATTGATCCTTGAAGGCCAGAGCTTGGAAGTAATTAGAAAAAAAGGAGAGAGACGACAGAAGCGCACAGATGAAGAAAATGTGGTAAACCTCAGCCGCCATGTCAGCAACATGGCGCGCAAACAGTGCACAACAGATAGAAACTAAAAGAGCTAGAGCCAGTAAAAAAAAAAAAAGTCTTGAATGGTGGATGTGATTTGTGTTTTTTGTTTCACTTGTGTGCATGTTGGAGTGAGAAAGTTGGCAAGAGACTGCCGATGATTACTAATTCATAAGGATTAATGGTTGCTATTTAAAAACCCACCATTCTGAGGAGAGCCGAACGAACGTTGTGTCTTCTACCGGGACCATAAGACAAAATATGCCCCTGGCTAATCTTACATGAACACGGCTCATAAAAATTCAACTTTGCAGCAATTTGGCACTGGAAATGAGAAAATGAGTGTAGTTATGCATGAGTTCATGTCACCCAAATAAACTGTCTGTAGTTAACACAAGTGGCTTGACATTTAGGTAATCTTATTAAATATCTCAGACATTTATCGGACACAACGGTCATTAGTCAGAGTAAGAGCTAATTTACCAATAGTATGATATCTAGGTTTGCTAAAGCAAAGATAACTGGACTTTTTGTACATTTTTTGAAGATGTTTGTTTCTCTCATCCAAAAGGTTTGTTCAGTTATGACGGTGGGGCGCCCCAGGTGTTATTGTGTGACCCTATCCTGTGAAAGTGAATATTCACAAACAGGACCACGGTGCTCGCTGCAGTGATCTCCCATGACACTGTAACATCAGCACAAAACTTGTTTTCGCAATCTGTTTCTATACTATAAGTGATGGGATTCTATATGAACACACAATTTTCTGCCAAAGGTAAACCATTTTTGGTTAATTCAAGAGATTTTTGTATTTATTTTCCTCTGATATCTAGGAAAAATCTGATGTCACATATATCTGTGTACAAAAAATGATTATTATTATTATTATGATACACGGTCCTGATGGAGCAGATTAGAGTTGTTGAGTGTTTAACTCTATCTAAATAATAATAACTGAGGATATGTTGGTTTTTTTCACTTTGATGCTGATTCACTGATAAATATTTAATGTTACAGAGAAATAGAGATTTGATGGCTTAAAATAAGTAAAAAAAAAAAAGAACCAAACATAAAAAAAAAAGGTTGCTAAAGTATATTAAGGTGAGGCATTTTGTGTTTAGTTTGATCTCATAACTTAATATTGGGTCTATTTGGTATTTACTTCAATTCACTTCCACACAAACATGAACAGATAATCATAAAATAGTTTTGCAAGTGAGCATGTACTTTTACACGCCTTGAATTATTATAAACATTTTGTCACTAGTGAAAAACAAGCAGTGCTTTTTACCATTCCATAAAGATTATGTGACAACATCCAGTTACTACAGTCTGTTTCCACCTATTGTATCTAGGACACATGTATCGATCTGTGCTGTCTAATGTCGCCCCCATGTGGCAACAGGTGTTGTAGCACATAAGGAGAACAATTGAAAGATGTCACTTGGCACAAATGATGACATCTGTATGAAACTATCTTTACTTTTAACAGGGAAAACGCTAAAGTGAATTAGGAGAGTTTACACAGACACACTAGCTATGAAATCGTTCAACATTATTTCTACTATAGATTTAATGGGAAACCTCTTGATAATGGAGTTTGGTTAGTTTGACAAAGTTTTATCATAGTACTTAATTGGAAGTTGGTTTGTACTTCACTTTGAAGATGCCTTCAGGTTGAAAGCCAAATATTGGCATTAAGATGCATCCCATGTGTCTGCTGTATCAGGGCGTGTGATTAACTTTACAGGTCTTTAAGTACAGACTAATCCCTTTAATTCTGTATTTCGACTATACAATAGTCGAAATCACCCACGTTCTCAGGCATGAGACAAAGAAAATTGATTTCTTAATGTATTCTGAAAATCCCCTGTCAATTATGTTTAGTCTACTCCTTTTGCTAAATCAGCATATTAGCAACTGTCTCAACTCTGTCCTACAGTTCATAAAGGAACCTTCCCTTTTACATCATGAACTCACTCAGTACTGCATTCGGATTACACTGAAAAGTGAAACTTTTTGGTCTTATCTGGCCCATTCATTTAAATTCTATATGACACTAAAACATCTTCCACATTTTCTCTCTGCACAGCTGCAGCCCTCTGCTTTCCCCTGCGAGCTGTACAGAACAAGGCTGTTAAGAGACATGTTCCCCACCATCAATGATGCAGCACCCCTTTGGACCAATCAAGGACACCAAATCAGTTTTTCCTTAAGTGAAGGGAAAAATATCTTTTAAGAGAGTATCTAACAGGATAATCTCACATGGCACATTTCATTTAACTACATGGTGACCTCCTCAGGGGGAATCAGTGTTGTTTAAATCCCAGATCAGCAGCTAGTTGTTTCATTAGCATTTTTTTTTTTTTAAATCAAAAATGAGATAGTGAGTGTAAAAAAGCACAAATTAATGAAGATAATCCAAATCAGTGTAATCATGACTAAACCCAATGTGGTTACTGGTTTGCCACAACATTCAATGGTCATCTGTTCATGCCAAATGTAACAAGGTGCTGACGGGCAACCCCTGAGTCCTAAATAATCTTTAGTACGAGAAGACTCATGTTAGATTTCTACTTCCAGTATGCATAATGTTTTACATTATTAAAAAACATTATGCATACTGGAAGTAGAAATCTAACATTAGTTGTGGTATTCAATAACGCCATTGAGACAAACAGTGGTTCTGCTAAACAGCTGCCCTGAGTCACAAGGTTTACAATTAGAAAACATGAGACAGAAAATATGAGGAGAAAATACACAATCACAGTCTCCTGTGTTTGAACCTGATACACCCAGTGAAAATCGTTATTGTTACATTTCACCACAGCAGAAAGATACCAAAACAAAACTTCATCAAAATATCCATAGGCACAAAAAATTCATACAAATAATCCTGGTATTTTCAGTATGAGTGATTATATGGATAATCACTATATAATACAAAACTCATGAGCAAACCAAACATCTGATACACCTTTATTATTCTGAAGAAAAGAATAATGTGTATAAGATCAGAAAAATATAGAACTTAATCATGTTTAATCTTACTTTAAAGCCCCTATGTGTAGTAATGCTATGTTTATATGGCATGTGTCAAATTATTCTGATGGCATCAAAAGTTTCTCTTTGTAGAAAAGTAAGACAATCACTGTGAAAATTGGTAGGCATCTTGGGGTCTTTTTTTTAGTACAGCCGCCAAAGTTTTCTATTCCTACACATAGGAGCTTTAGATTCATAAAAATAAATAAACAATTTAATATGACATCACAAATATATTAAGATTCACATCATATGAGGAGAAGTTTCAGGATATCCTGGAAACATTAGACAGCACCCTTTTCAGCTAAACTTACATTGCAATCATCAAAAATCACAATACTTTAAAGGGTTTCCTCAGCTTATTGGTTGATTCACTGGTAAAAATTAATACCTTACACCAAAAGATGTAAAGCTGTTTTTTTCAACCTACCAGGCCTAAAACTATGCATCCCATTTAAGTGCAATTCAAGTTCAAGTTGATCCTAGTGTGGAAATGCATCACTCTTTTGTTGTTGCTCTTGTCATTTATGACTGATTTACATGTCATTTTTAGGATACGCAGCACACAAGGGCCTGCCACACTTTGTCGTTACCAAGTGTAAGAGAGTCTACTGCTGGAGGAGAGGCTATCTGCCCCCTCTTCGTTGGACAACTATGGTCCCTGCAACAATATCATACACAGTCCTGTTGTGTTGGAAGAAGAGGAGAGTGATGAAGACAGGAAAGAGGAAGGCAATGGAGAAGTTCTTATTCAGCGCCCGCACTGTGGAGCTGTGACAACCAAGATGAAGGAGACAAGACAAAACACAAGGTTAGAGAAGCCCCACATAAGATGTTCTACATGTACTAGAGACTACTAGAGACATGACACCACCATAGATTCCAACTTGGACAATCAAATGCTCCTTTTAAATCTAGACCAAATCAAAATATTTTATAATGTTATGAAGTAAAAAGTGCGTTCCTCTAAATGTTATGCTCACAGGACATTTACCTAAACACAGCACACTTATGTGCCATTAAAATCAATATGATGTTTCTTCTTCTCAAGCAAAAAAGTATCTGATGACTCACGCAGAGAGCGAAACATTAGACGCTGGGACCACAAAGACTCGGTTGGGTCGGACCAGAGTGGATGTGTCGCATGTCACCACCCGCAAGCCAAGCAGGAACTTCCCTGGAGTGGCACCACCAGCACCCCAAATACAGATTATCTGAATGGACAATATTAAAAAAAAGTCAAACAACAACCAGGTAGACTCCTGACAGTGTTAGAAAAATGGATTATACAACAGAGGAGTTAAAATGGGTGGGCATGGGAGGAAATATGCCAGATGGCATTAGTCTGCACAGAGGTGCCACAATGTCCCAGCGCTGGTTCCCACCTGGGAAAACAAGCCACTGATGCAGAAGTCAAACAAGAGACCTGATGCATGACTTCATCTCAGGCAACTATGAATGCAACGTTGCATCACTGTCCTGGGAAACAATGTTGTGTTGTAGAGGAACTCTGACTCTGCACGACTCTTCTTCATTAAAAAAGAGCATGTGGAAATGAGGCAGCTTGAAATGAATGTGAATGGACAAAATGGGAAATGTTATATATATATATATATATATAATGAATTTGGCAATGTCCCTAGCATTTTGCTTAGCATTACAAATAAACATTGTGTCTTCCTCATCTGAGAAAAACCTCCATGCAATACTTCTAAATAAAAGTAGTATTCAAGTGGTACTCCCAGATTTTTTTCAGCAGTCACATCCCCTCCCTGTAGACTTAAAAGATGTTACTATATGTTGTATGTGGATCAATGTGAAATTATGTCTTGGCAATATATTCGTATTTATCAAAATATATACCCTGCCATTATCAGGGCAGTGTGAAATGTGACCCACCTCATAGACACATACTAGCACCCTGTAGACCAGAGCTACAGCCATCATCTTCTGCAGGTCCTCCATGGACGTGTTCTCATCTATCTCCTCCACAATGAAGTGCGTAATGAATTTGGCGATGTCCCTTTAAAGAGGAGAGCGAGTACACCTGTGTGAGGATGGATCCGAGCAATGTTGAAGCAACTTGTCATAAAAGCAATGAAGAAATATATCGTTCGGTCATGCAAACTGTCTGTTTTGAATAACTGACCCACAGTTCCACCACTGCCAGCTGAGCGTGAGAAAAACTAAAACACTGTGTTTACATAGTTCAGTGTTTACTGACAGACTGAAATGGTTGATTAGATCTTTTTAGACTCTTTTCCTTGTCTTCATTTGTTTATTCTTGTAGTTCAAAAGTTCAGTTTTATCTCTAAAGCGTTACTCACTTCATCCCACTCAGATGCATGATCCACAGCACAATGGTGGCCTTCACACAAAACAGGATAAAGAAGTCCACTGTCTCTGCCAGGAACCTCTGGAGAGGAGAGGGGATGGTGTACTCTCTTCCTGTGAAGCAAATGGAAAGTATACTGAATATGTTTTTTTTTCCTAATGGGACATTTTCTGCATTAGCCTAATTTATAAACCCAAATAAACAATCATGAATCACTGACCAGTTGCTCTACTGAAAGTTACCAAAGGTTCTCAGACGACTCAGAGAAACCTTGGACAGATTAAGCATATAAGCTTGTTTCCACAGGACCATATACTTAACCCTGCTTGCCAATGGAGTCATGACCTAGCTTATTCAAAATAGAGTCCACACATTACTGGAGGCTGAACAGCATCTTGAATGAACTAGGCCGTTGACGACTGGAGCAGCTCACTGTCAAACGCAGCATTAACTTACCTGCCTGAGGTGGATTCCCATTCTGCTGCTGGGCAGCAGTAGCCGGGGCTGGGGTCGCGGCTGAGTTCAGCTCGGTCTGGGCACCACCCGGACGAGTGGAGGATGCGGGGAAACTGAGGGGATAAGGGTAGCTGTACCAGCTTCGCGTGTCAAATGCCTGCTGTCCACCGCCGGAGGTCGACGCAGGTGTAGCCGGTGTCTGTGCACTTGTCCCCGGCGGAGGGAAACTGCACGGCGGAGGAAAGGGCAAGGCTGACAGGGCCACCCAGCTCTGCCAGTTGGCATACCCCCAGTAATACTGCCACATCCACTGCTGCAACTTTGCGCAGTATTCCGTTGTAACAGTAGCTTCAGGCTGCTTTTCGCCTGCTTCGGGACCGTCACAGCGGTTGTCGCTCGCAAACATGTCTGACCCACTTCACAGGTTAATGTAATGTGACATGAAAGTCTTTTTCGACGTCTTCTCGCCCGCAGGTAATCCTTCTTTCCCTCCGGTCCTTAGCTCCCTGTTGGGTACAAGCTAAGCTAAGTGTGTTTGTAAATACAGGGATTTCCTGAACCGCTTTACGTCACACGTTGCTTTCCAGATTAATGTCATTCAATAATATTTCGGTAATTCAAATTAAACAATTATATGTCACTTGCAAATAGAATACCTACTTTATCTATGCTGCAAATATCAGTAAAACACGATCATGTCGTGAAAATGCGAACAACAACCCCCCTTCTGTCGTTAATGGTATAAGCCATTTAAAGGAGTATTGTGTGCATTTTCGGTATTTTCCCAATGTTCAGTAACAGCTCAATCATCAGACACAAAATTAACATTCTTATAGCAGCTCGTGGAAACAAAGAGTATTTATTACAAAACTGTTAAAAATATGTATTTGTAGTCTCACTTTTTACTTTGTTTTAAGGAAATGTGAGAATTTATAGAGCTTTTATAGACTTCTTCGTGTTAATATAAAAAGCCCTATGATCTACCAGTATTGTGACCAGTATGTCTCTTCTCAAATATATTTTGATGCTATGTATCACTAAATGTTTAAGTTATATCAATGTGACTAGTTTAATTAAAGGACAGATATACTGTATACCAGCTATTGTGGATGGAACAGGTTCAGCAAATTTCACATGGTAACAGTGTGAAATGAAGGAGAACATATATTTACATTGGTTAGATAAATAAAGTTGACCATTATCACCAAATTCCACCAATAGCAATTTTGAGTGTTGTATTTGTTAAATATTTATATAATTGAAGGGAATTCAACATCAGCTTAAGGCCCATAATACTTACCTTGCAGTGTCACTACGAACTAAATAACTTCCTTTACTAAGTTGAAGTGCTCTGTTTATTATTACAGTGATGACTCTCTGCTCCCAGGCTCATATTTCTATAACAAACAGTTGTGGAAATAGAAATATAATGCTGGGCGGTCCTAACTAAAAGAACTCAGACTTTCAGTTGCACCACAAGAGAGCAGCAGAGGCCCATTGATCCAAATTCATAACACACCAAATACAACCAACAGAAGAATCTCTTTTCATATATGTAGAAGTCATTTTATGCATATTTATGTTATACAATATTATGAGCTCATTTAGTCAAATTAGAAAAACAGTTGCTTTTTGTGCACGTTTCAAGATGCTTACATCTTCCCACATCTTTTGACCATTTAAATGTAGATCCCAGAGTTGGCAGGTGTGAGTTTTGGCGTGCAGCCACATTTAGGAATCCCATGCATCTAAGTTCAGTGACAAATCAGTCGTCTGCCACAGAGGCCATTGAGGTCAAAAACTCAAAACTCTGTAAAAGCTGCTGTGGAAGTGGCTTTGATTCAAAAGACCTGCTGGCTGATCAGCTGATGATAGCTCTCCCTCTCTCTCTTCCCTCTCTCAATGTCAATTTTCAATTCACTATGTTTCATTTGCGTGAATATCAGGTGGACAATAATTTCTTTCTCTCTCTCTTTCTCTTTATGTCTTTCTCTGAGGAGTTGCTCACTCATGACTGCCACTTTCTTCCCTTCCATCTGTGCTCTTACTTCTGACATTTTCTCTCTCTGTCTCCCCCTTTCTCCTATTTTACTCTCCCCTCCTCTCTGATTAAAGGGGTGAGGGGTGGGGTGGGGTGAGGGGTTGTATTTGCTGACTGGGCTGGCCTGACTCTGTGGGTTAGGTGTTAGGTCTGCCAGTTCTAAATGACCGTGCCTGGCCCACTGAATGGAGCCAGTGAGGCGGACACCAATCCGACCCCAATGGGCGTTATCCCTGTCGATAGAGGCCATACGATGACTGTGCCCAAAAGTAATCGGGCCCAAATAAAAGCTGTGTCCGGCAAACGCTGACCCCCATAGAAACCCAACAACCTGGTGGGATTACTGCTGTGGAGGTGTGTGTGTCTGTGTGAGTGTGAATGTTGGAGGACGGGTGAGTGAATAGGGGAGTTTGGTTACTATTCTGGCGGCAGCTGAGCAGTGTATCACTCAGAGGTGTAAAGTAACCAAGTACACTCACTCAAAGCACTGAAGAATAGTTTTAAAGTAGGACTTTTATTTTTGCGAGATTCATTACTTTTGCTCCATTAAATTTACCGAAGGAAACACTGTAGTTGTTATTCAAATTCATTTCCACATTAACTCCATTAGTTTTGATGACTGTAGAATATTATATGCAAAATGTATGATGAGCTCCAAAAAATATGATGAATTAACATTTTGGCCGTATTGTGTGACAGATAAAATTGCTCATCTTGGATTCAAAGGAACTTTCATTTGATGGCAGTTTTGATATTTGAAATAAAATGTATTATCTTATTTCCTTTTTGGTCTTACAGTCTAAAACAGTCATTTTAATTGTTTCAACCTACACCAGCTGTTAAAAAGCAGAACTATGCACCGATCATTGACGTGGTGTGATAAAATACAGTACACCAAAGGAAAGCAATATTAGGCAAATATCTGCCAAATCACCATGAGAAAATATTGAGCACACTGTCACATCAGTAGAGGTCACGTGTGTGTCTTATGGGCTGAGTCGGCTTGAGTCAACACAACAGGTTAATGATACAGTATTTGTTATGGGAGATGAACATCTTGTAACACAGCGTACACAGTGTCTGAGTGCGGAAGTGCCCTTTTTTTTTTTTAAACCTGTGAAGCGCTGCTCTCATTCTTCTTTTTAATTCTAATGTCATAGGAGCACTTGAGCCACTAAACTCCGGGTCTAGCTGGCACAACGCCCATGCTCTTCATGTGGAGTCAAGTTGACTGTAGAGGCGCATGTTTTTTCATATGTAGCAGCTTCATGATGTGACATTTACACGCTTCATTTTTACTCAGTGTCACAAGGAAAATGTTTTTTACCATGGCTGCACCCAAACTGCTTGGCTCATGATGAATGCACACACACACACACACACACACACACACACACACACACACACACACACACCAGTAAGCGTGGAAGATATGCTCCTTCATTCCATTCATTTCATTTTTACTCTTTAAAAAACCCTGTGCACACCACTGAGTGTGAGGCAGACAGCAGGGTGAGCGAACTGTTCAATGACCTAAAAGGTACACACAGTTCATAGAGTTCCTGTGAATAAAGGTTGCTGTGTCTATACAGGGTGTGTACCATGCCCCTAGACATACACGACAGGAACAAGGTCAACAAATAACCTTAATTGCTTGGAAATGCCCTTCATGGACTTATTTTTATTGTGTGTTTGGTCTTAATGTCAATTTTTTTTCCCAGGATTCAGTCCTTATTCCTCATTGCAGGAAAAAAAAAAGTTCATTTTAAGAGTTGCAATTAATGAACATTTTCATCTGTTGGCCTTATTTATTTTTTGCAAATTTGAAGTTAATTTAGAAAGTGGGTCGTCTTTGGAGGAGTTTTTCATGATCTTGATTCATCATCTTGAATTAAGTGGCATTTGCCCTATAGCAGGCTGACTGTCAGAGCGCACTATTTACTCTAGTTAAAACAAGGGATTCCCACAGTTGTGGAATTTAATCACAGTTTATAAAGGCTCTATAGATAACAGCATATCACTGGTCTTAGTCAGTGATGTTGGGGGGGGGGGGGGGGGGTACTTAACAAAAAGCAGTGATTCTTGGATCTTCAAATGTATCATTCAGATAAGTTTGTCAGGAGGCTCAGTGGGAAATATTCCCCTCTAGTTCATGTGGGAACTCAAGATTTAGCTTTCTGTAGATTTGGCTTTATTCTATGCTCATGTGGTTTTCGTGCTGGCATGTTGCCTTGTACAACCACGTACTGGTCTGAGCTCTCAGTGCAGTGATTTAGCCCAGTCTGAATGTGTCCAGTGGGTCGAAGGTTAAAGAAATGAACAAAGCATTAGTCAGAGAATGTGGGGAACGGGGTCACTCACATCCTGTTTTGAGAGGGTGTGGAGGGCTGCTGTCATGTGATTTATGTATAAGTTAGTAAGACTGTTTCTGTGATGGTTTTAATCCATCAACTAGAACACGCTATAATGAGAGCAACAGGGGATATTCAGGTTCCACAGTAGTAATTACAGCCTCAAACAGAACTAATCTCTTTGATCCAAGAGTCTGTAATGCTTACACAGTCGTTCCTTCACTGTGATTTGTGCTTGTACCCTTTCAGATCAGTTCCTTTCATCAAATCATCAATGTTGTAGTAATAAGTACAACCTTTTGCAGCTGATGCATGGGAAATGTGACTAGAATAAAGTGTTAAAGACAAAAAAAACCCCAAAAAAAACAGCTTAATCTGCTGAGGCAGCAGAGGGAAGTCCGTGCTACCTTTGGCCCAGAGAAGAGAAAAATCCCTCTGAGATTCTGTGGCTTTGTCTTATATGTGTAACAGTGAGAACCAATTAAGTGAATTATGTCTGCTTCCCTGGAGCCCTGACAGGAACACCCAAGGGGGAGAGTGAGAGTACAACTGCTCCCCCACCGGCTCCTGCTTCAAGTAAAATTCCCCTCATCTTCCTCCTCCTCCTCGGTGCTTTAACCCTCACCTAATTCTCTTTATTTCCTGCATCTTTAACGTCTGCGCACATATTCACCTTTCCCCCCTGCTGCTGGCACACTGTGGTGAGGTGAGGGGTCCATCGCGTAACAATACCACATTCCTTTCCTTTCCCCTCTTACCTACAGCACTTCTCTGCTTTTTGTCTCATCTTTTGCCAAATCTACTGTACGCTCCCTGCCCTGCACCAAAAGGACGACGGATGAAATTTGCAAATAGCTGTTGAGCATAGTGGAACATGTAGCTGCTAATAAAGCCTGATATTTCTCTCAGCAGTCGGTATAGACCAAAACAGAGCCGCGACTCCAAACAGACAACTGTTCTCTACATTAACTTTGTGATGTGATAATATATCTGTGTTGTGTGTACGGCTTATTGCGCTGCCCCAAGTGGTCAAAAAAGCAGTGCAGATTTATAGGACAAGGTAAAAACCGATGTCTTGTAAAAAAAAAATAAATAAATAAAATATACTAATAAAACTTTGGTAAACTGGGTAAAATATTGAATGGAGGCCTAATTTTATCACATTGCTTCTCCTAAGAGTAACAAAATTGTTGGATAAAACCTAAGTCTTGAATATTTTAGTAGAAAAACATGCATGCACATATTTTTGCAAAAAAAAAAAAAAAAATTGTTTCCGAATCTGTTTAAGCCATTCAACAGACGTTGGCTGTTTTTTTTCTGCTGTTTCCCTAGAGCAATAGTTCACATTTGAAGAACTTCTTTCACATGCTCTGCAGTCCAGATGATAATGACCTCTGTGCTACAGCTTTCTCTGGATGTTTCACGGTGCCTCGCTCTAACCTCCACTATAACTTCTCTTGCACTCTCTTATACACTGCTGTCAGGATCTTGACTTTTAGTCACATGCCTTACTCTCGATTCTGCTTTTTCCCCATCAGAAGTCCCTGACAAGACAAAGAGCTAACATAAGAGTTGACCCACAGAGGGTGCTTGTTTGTTTAACGTGCAGCTGTGCATTGTAGGGAAGGCAGCTGAGCTATTTCTCGGTAAGTTTCACACGGGCGTCGACTCAAACAGCTGTAAACCCACAGACCTCAGGTTTATAGTCGTACAATTCAGCTTAATAAAGAAATGTGTTCCTATCCTACAACTACATTAGCAAATAGCTTTGGCTGCTTAGCTTTTATGAGCTGGTGGTGTGTTGTTATAGTCTTACTGGCATTTGACAAAACGCATACAGCACCATAACTATCCATTGATTCACACTTTGGCAAGAGAAGTTAGGGGAGAACTATAAAAAGAAAACTTTGTGGTAGTTTAATTAATCTCAGGTTTGTTGTTTGGGTTCATGCTCCTGAAAGGTCTGTTTGTGAGGCTCTTGGAGAAAGGTCAGCCTCTGATTAATGGCTTCCGTTTTCCTACTGCCTATCAGTGGCTTCGGTTATCTCTCCAGTGCATTGTGGGGAAGTGCCCGTAGCCTACAGTATGTCTCAAAGTGTCCATCAGGCCAAATTTCCTGATAGCCTATTGTTTATTTGATTAATGTTTCCAGAGCCAAGTCCAAACTGTCTGTGCTCAGTCAGTGACGAAATGTAGCATCAGATAATGTATATATTCCAGTACTGACAGAATCACTTTATAATTGAGAATTAATAAATAATTTAAAATTAATAATTAAGAATTATTATTGCTCCTTCTTTTTCTGTGGGCAAAGCAAAATGATTGGTTTTGATTTATAAATTACTCAAATACTTTCCTTTCAAGAACCAACACATATCCTCCACCCATGATTAACATTACTGCGGGAGTGTGGCATTTGTTAACGCTGGCTGAAATGCCGTGTGTGGTTGTTCAGCAGAAGAAAAGTGAGACATCTGACATATAGAGCTTCTGTCGTTGACAAACTCTAAGCTTCATTCTTTCATATTTCTCAGCCTCTTTCTGTTGACCAAAAATGTGAGCCATTGAACCCATGGCAGACAAACAGCAAAGTCTGACCTTTAAAATACCGACACCATTCAGCCACAGCACATGCAGTAGAAGGTCAGTGTATGTGTGTGTGTGTGTGTGTCTGCCGGTCTGTGTGCATACAAGACACAGAAACCACGACAAAGTATCACCTCTCAATGGCCTTTATTCACTTAGATTCCTTGAGATTCCTTCCTCTTGCCCTTTTTGTCTTATCATATGAGGTAAACAGACAGGTGGCTGCACTGTCTGGCACAAATTGTTCTTCCGGCCCAAAAGTAAAGTCAAACTTCAGAATGTAATGTCTGCTGCCACCCCCCGATTTCCCAGCGCGCTCCTTTAGTCCTCCTCAACTCCTCAGTTGCAGAATTAATGCAAGTAACCATCTTACATACCATCATACTTACATTTTAATGTATATATATATATATATCTCTTAAATCTGCATCTTCCTGAGGACTGAGCATGTAAAGTTCTTATTTGCTTATGTAATAATTTAGTGTTTGAACTCAGTTTTCCCCTCACAGAAGTTCCGCTCACACTCTTCATGCTGCGGCCATAAAATAAACTGCTCTGCATGTTACGGAGTCACCGAGTTCTTTCTGAGGATTGAGCACAAAGAACGCTTAATGTGAACAAACACGAACCGTCTACAGTATGTTACTTCCCATCTGGTTCAACACAGGCACACATACATTCAAGCAGCACACATACACACACACACACACACACACACACACACACACACAATCATTTCAATGATCACCCCATTCTTCACTGCCCCCTACCACCATCACCCTCCCTCCAGATTACAGATCACATGTCCTGTCACACAGTAGTCGAAGGAGGAGGAGTGGATAACACTGCACAACACAGTGATGACTTGTGGTGGACTCGGGCAGAAAATACCGACACTTCCTGACTTTTTATTGCCTAGCTGGACATTTCTCTGTCTGCTTTTGAAGAGAAATGCCAGAGCACAAATGCGTGGACAAAAGAACAGGCAGGTAAACATGCTTGTATATAGCATAAAAGCCGTGGTGGCGAGCTTAGGTTGGAATGGCTCCCTAGGGGAAACCATTGTGTAGGATCTGGTTTGTATAGCCTCACTTTAAAGATTTCCACCATCCTTCCTCTGAGCTATTCAATGAATCGCAGGGGCCTCGCTTTGACAGGAACTCCTGGTGGGATGACTTGAAAAACAGTGTTTCTTTGTGGTCTCCTCAAAGGCTAAAATGTATTTCCTCATATACAGTAGAGGTGCCTTTAGAAGTTATATTTTGAGCTGGCTCGACACCCTTGCTACTTAAATTAAGAATCGTTTGAAACACTTGCCCTATGGAGCGGCCTAATTCCAGACCTCCGAGTCACTGTTTTAAGATTTTTTTTCAGCACTTAAAATAAAATGAACTTTAGAATGAATAAGAAAATTGTGTTACACTCCCTAATTGTCACAGGCTCTAACCCCAGATGAGTAATATATCAGTTTCCAGTTTCCTAGGTACTATATGATCACTGATGATGACTACAGTTTGTGGGGCTGTTGAGCTGTATTGTATTATATTGACAGGGGTTTCTTATATTTTGTCCATCCTATAGTCTCTCTCATTAATATATATTAATGAGGATAAATTAAATAACAAAAACACCTCTATGTATAAAGAAATATAATGTATTGCATTAGACTGCATTAGATTTAGTTAGGCAACTGAGTGTATTGCCTATATTAATTGTTTATACTGTATGTAAACAATGGAAAGGACTGGATCAATTATCAGACACAGAATTAAACAACACTGGCTCATATCAAAGTTTTGGGAATGATTGGTTTCCAGATGCCTGAGCTGGACTCCTTGATTCAAAACAATGTCCCTTCCTGGGATCACAGACACCGTCTCTCTGGGTGTTTGTGGAGATGATAGCACGGCCTGCCTCTGGTCGACCGGACAGGGCACAGCTTGCATAACACTCAGACACTTGATGAAGAAATCAGAGTTCACTGTTTAGTATAACTGGATTGCGAGGGTCAGTGGAAAGGAAGCTTGGTGCATAGCAACCAGCCTCCCCTACAGTCCAGTAGGGCCTCAATTGACATAGTTCTGCCCAGCTGTTTGGTTGCCCTTGGAGACTGATCCTGGGTGCTGTAGGCCCTGTGGGGAGGATTGAGGTAAAACTGATGAATGCACAATGTTATGAGCGAATGTGGAAACAAAACTTCTCAGAAACCCTCAGAGAATCGGTGAGATGTGTCTAGGTGGGAGTTGATCTCAAGGTCACACACACACAAACACACAAGCAGAAACCTAAGCTGAAAAACGTAGAGTGGGATTTGAGCTGGAGGTACAGACGTGATCGTCTCCTCACTCTTGTTTGCATTTCCCTCCCTGAAACCAGAGTCATTCAGACTCAACAGCAAACCACAATGAGAAAGCTGATATCAAGTTGTTGTGAAGGAAATGTTTTTGTGTCATCATTTTACTAGCATGTTAAGTTACAGTCTCACCATTTCAATGTTGTGTTTGGGATTGAAAAAACTCTTGTTTTTGGATTTTAATGTCTAATTTGTCAAGTAAGAGACAAAGGCATAATGAAAGAGTGAAATGAAATATAGCTGTTCAGTCAGGTCACCTGCCTTGAGCTTCTTGAATGATAAAATTCCTTGTGTACTTGTTCTTCATTTTCTTCCTAAATTCAGTCACACAATTGAATTAAAAGTTGTGTCATCAACAAGGAAACGATCTCCGCCCTTTTTAAAACTGTTATCTGTCTAATGTTCACACTTCCCCAGATGTGGAAAAAACAAAGGTAAGATTTTGTCCCTGGTTTTTTGTTCCTAACATTCCTTGGTTAGAAAGCTCCAAATTCTGTTCCCTGCTTTCCAGATTACATTGTTGTGACTGACTGTTTAGAGCCTCAGACACTGCAGGTCATTCTCACCCATCATTCCTAAAAGTTCAGCACTCCTTTACATCTCTTAAGAATTAGGCAACATTTAGAAAATATCAAACCAGGGAAGCAGTTTTCCCTCAAGCCATGGCAAATAAACACAAAGGAATAGATATCAATTACTCCTGACTGACATAGACAGTCAAAGTCGAAATTGTATTCCTGGAGCACCTTTTTAATTCATTTTGGTTTTGCAACATAAAACCAGGTCAAATTAAGTACAAGAGTCAATTTATAGCTCATGCATGAGTGTATCTTTAGCCCTGCTGATCCACTTAAACATGAAAGGTGTTTGTGTTAGACAGAGTTTAAGTTAAGGACAAGCAGAGGAAGGGAGTCAACACGACAACTCAAGTAGAGCTTTCCAGATGTTATGCAAAGGATGTGACTTCATTCTTGTAAAGTCCAAGACAATCTTTCTCAACACAAAACAGCCCCAGTGTCAACAAGATACCTTTGTCTGTCAGGCATGAGAACGCACACGCACATACACACACACACACACACACACACACACACACACACACACACACACACACACACACACACACACACACACACACACTCAGAAATATACAAATAAACAGCATGCAATAAGAGGATAAATTAGAAGTTTACATTGTGTGAGTAATGTCATATCATATAGCCTATGCCGTGTTATTCATATACCTTAGTGTATTTTCTTCTACATGACATTACAAGGAAAATCCTAACTTGAGGATGATAACACTGAATGTCTAAACTCCAGTTTATCCTGCCTGTGAACTCTCAGCAGGCCTCTCACTATCTTCCTCCTTCCTAAACAGTTTCCTAATTTCACTCTGAAACCACTCTGCTGACGTAAGGTTTACCTCCGTCCACCGTGGGCAGGAGAGGAAGATCAGGACCTTTCCTCTCCATGTAGAATACCTCCCTTTCTATCCTGTTGGGCCTTAGGCTAGAAAATATTTTTTCAGATGCTCTGCCTCCTGCACCACTGTTCATGTGTGAGATAGTATTCTTTTTCAGGACTGTACAGCTCCTACCAATTCACATAATCAAGCTGACACTCATGACAAGAAATGATAAAAATCTTTCCCAGAGAGCCACTAGCAGAGTGTGACTCACGTTTTGTTCGAGTTTCCAGCTCCAGTTTCCGAGTTATATTTTAGATAATTAAAAAACACGTTGGACCATCAAAAACAAGATGTCTGAGATAAAGTGGGGGAGGTGGAGATCTGCCTCGTTCCCCGCAGTTATCCAAACAAAGTGACGGGGATGCCTGTGGATCACAAGCACTGCACCTGTAAGTCAATCCGTAGCAGATGTGATCTTTTCTTTCTGGCTGTGAGAAAATGACCATGTTTTTATAATGTGCATACACAGCATTTAGGACAGTATGCACAGAGGCAAAGCATGGGCTCTTCAGAGAAACCAACTATACTGGATCACTACCTGGCCCCAGGTTTTCTTATGTCAGTTAGATTGTAATTTGATTCCTTATTTAGGAAAATGCATCATGTGATCACATTATACATTAAAGAGAGCCACAAGATTTTTGATATTGTACTGTAGTGGTACAAATTCCCTAAAAGGTTTGCAGGGAATGAAAAACTAACTGACACAGTGAACCTGGGGCTTTTGGGGCCCCTGGAGGGTTTGGTGCTCGTCGTTGCTGGGTTGGTAATCCAGCCTTGACCATATGAAGATCGTTGCAAGTTGCTTGTGTTTTGAAATTGATGGGAACGGGTTAAGGGAAAACGTACCCCCTGTTAACTGTGTCAGACTGGTGACGTGTGTTATCCAGCAAAGGACCATATCGCTTACAGTGCTACTCTTGTTGATATTAACAGTATAAATGGCTCCTCATCTATAAAAGTGAAATATATTTGAAGAGTTTAAAACACAGCCAATCATAAACTATTACAACTCTGGTGACCTTTGCTAACAGTTCGCTGTGATATTCTCATCCACTTGGCATCTTCCCAAAAGTTCAACTACTGTACGTCCTCAGCTGCTGCCAGTACCATTGTCCACACAAAAGGGAACAAGAGTGTTGGCCCACGATTCCACCTGTTTCAGCTGTTTTGGCCATTAGGTCCAATCAGTGCTATGGTCTCCCTTTCCTGTCATGGGAAAGTGGCCGTCGCCTCTGGAACAATCCCCCCCACACACACACGCACACACATTCAACACACACATTCAACACACACACATACACACACTTGACCAGCGGCCAAAGGGCGGGGACGTCTGTTGGGACAACCCATAATGCTTTTAGTTTCTCCATGTACGTACAGCTGCCAATACATGTGCAATGGGAAATGTTCAACCTCCCAAAAAGGAAGAGGGGCTACATTTCCTCGCTGAACTCTCTACATGATACTCCTAATGCTTCTAAAAAAAAAGAGTTCACATTCCTCAAGGAGTCCTCTGCCAACACACATCTTACATCATCAGGATGCTGGACTGCTTCTTGACCTTTAAGAGGGGAATATGTTTGGAACCTTTTTTTGTCTTTGTCCTCTGACCAAAATAAGGAAATATAAAGGAGCTGCACAAGCCAAAACAGCTGGAAAATGTGATTGCATGTGGAATAATTACAGTAATATTCACCAAGCACGAGGATAAACCATTAAAGTCAGGAAATCACCTTGTCAGATTAGGTGCTATGTTCCCATTAGTGCACATTGATTGTACGGCATTCCTCAGCATGCCCTAATGACTGGAATGCTTTGAAGAATGGCATAACTGAATTTGAACTAATTCAAATAAACAGCTGGCAAATTGACTTACGGACAGCTACTCAATAAAAATCACAGAGGCATCATTTCTGACAGTTTGTCATTCATTTTTATTCAAATCACCACAACAATTCCAAATGAAACCAAATGTGTCATGTTGGAGAACAGAGGCACAGAAATTTGATTTTTGGCAACACAGTGAGGATAAAGAATAAGAAGAGCAGAACACACCATTACTTCAGTTTGGTATTACGCTCATTGAACTGAGCCTGTCATCCAGCAATGCATCCAAGGAGTGGGCTGAGGGGACCCCAATCATGCCTCCTTTACGTAAGTTCTCACTGCGATCACGTCTCCCATTATGCATTTCTGTGTGTGTGGGGAGGGGGGGAGAAATCAGGTACAGGTGAAGACAAATTCCTTTATATGCTTTGAATAAGGGGAAGAATTTAAGCTGTAGCTATCACACAAAGCTGTAGTATGTATAATATTTCTACAGAGGTATATAATTTTTTTTTTAATCTCTCATGATATAACTGCACTCTGCCAAAAACAGAACATATAAGGCAGATTCTTAGTATTTGTGTCCTTATAGTAGCTACTTAAGTGTAGTTTCCCCCGTTTCATTAGGAATGCAATGTTATTTTTACCCTAAGATACATGCTTGCCCTCGTTCTCAAGTGAAATGTAGACTATGCAAGAGCATGCAGAAATAACTGGTCATGAACATTACATTTACATTGGCAGACTATTTGTTGAACCTTAATTGGCCTATGATTAAAAAACACTGTAGTATTCAAGTAAAGATGCTTATGTGTAATGAAGTGGATTTAAAGACTACTACATGTAATTAAATGCATCTAAAAGTTTAAGTTACTTCTGTTACTACAAAGTTTTATGATTTTACCCCCCCCCCAAAAAAAAAAAAAAAAAAAACCTTACCGCTACTAATTTGCCATCTGTGATCTCCCTCTCGATATTCGTCTCTTTGCCGTCCCAGCTCTGTTTCTGCACAAGTTTGCCGTTCTCCAGCGTCACCACGGTCTGCAGGGCACAGAACAGAGACAACCCGTCAACTCCCGCAAAGGAGCTGTGATTTAATTTGTTTTGCTTTCTCTGCCTCTCTCTCTCTTTCTCTGTCTCTCTCTCTCTCTTTCTGTCCATCACATCACACTAACCCTTGTCTTCCTATCGTCGGCGGTGGTCTCCTCAAACGGCTCGTTCAGCTTGAACTTGATTTCAGTAGTTTTGAAGGTGCTCTGAGACTTCATGCATACAATCCCTTGGTCGTCCACGGTCACTATCAAATTGGGCTTGGTCCGGTTCCCCACCTGCCGGGTTGCAAATCCCACACCTGCAGAGCGGGAAGGTAACGTTATCGTGACAAAAAAGAAAAAAAAAAAAAAAAAAGTCAACATGCACTTCATTTAATACACTGGAAACATTTGCTCTTGTTTGTAGACGAGCAAATCCAAATATTGTGAGTCCATTTTTTTTTTTTTAAGTTATTTCTACTTTTTTGCCATCAAATAATTCACAAACTCTCCTACCAATTGCCTTCATGTAGTCATCAAAGTTCTCGCTGGAAATCATCTTCCATGTCCCAACAAAATTCTCAACCATGTTTGCAGTCTGGTGTGATATCCTCAACAACGGCCAGTGGGGTGACTCCGGATTCAACTCGCTTCCAGTGTGGGAACAGGATCAGAGCGTTTTTAAAGGGCCAACCCGACATTCAACCACGCAGGAGGAGCCAATCATAGCCTGACACGTCACGTAATAGAAATCCAGCATCTGTTTTCTCATTAAGGGTTTTTAAAGTTGATTTTCAAATACAAGCTACTAGGACTTTCTAACATCACAATCCAAAATGTGTTGGCTTATAATAGATATTTACCCAATTAATATATGATTTTCAAATTATACAATTATAACTTCTAAAGCATTTTAGAAAAGGGTCCCTAATTTGGTGGTGGGACCAATTTTACCTTCCTGTATAGTGGGAGACATTAAAGTGATTTAGTCTAGAATATCAATATGAATGATAAACACAATCATGAACATATTTCTGCTTAATAAAAAAAAAATGTTTGAAATACATTTTCTATGTGAAAAGCATGGATGTAACAAGAATCCATCCATGGAGAAACACCATTAAGTTAGAGATGCTAATGGAACAGGGGGTAACTTGCAGAGAGGACGGGATTTCAGTTATCTGTGACTGGGTGAAAGGTTTTTTTTCAGTGAGGCTGCATCTGAAACTCTGTGCCAAATTACATGTAAGCCTGCTGTGTCAAAGGTTGGAGCTTGCATAATGTTCTCTAAAACGCTGGAATGGTCTCTTTTATCAGGAAAATGGCACATTATGCAAGGACACAGCATGACCCTCTCCTGATCACAGCATGTTTTTTTTAGCAGTTAAAGCATTTCAATTGATGTCTTTAATTTGGAGAACATAAGCATAACTGATGGGGATGTTCAAACCATTTCCCATTAACAACAGGGTGCAGTACTTTTTTTTTTGTTTGACTGTAATAAAAGTTCATGTTGACAGTGGAGAAAAAAAAGGAATTTGGAACGAGTGATTCAGTTGGAGGAGTAACTGACTCAATATCATTCCTGTCCAAATTAGATCACATCACAATCAATGCAGGGCTTAGCTTCAGTGAACCAAAGGTCAACTCACACCAGAATCCCCACATTTACATGAGACACTTTTATTATAAACATCTAATAATGTATACAGATAAATACAGTTAAATTCCAATACAGGTATATTCAACACACAGATCTTCACTTCTTTGCTGCAGTTTTTGCCTGTGAGTCCTTGGCTAAACACCGTGACTGAAACGCACTCAGCATTTCGCTGCTGGTCAACTTTGCTCCCTTCATCACCAGCCTCTCCCCATCTGCTGTAGTACAGAAAGAAAAAGACACAATGACATGACTCACAGAGCCACAATGGCAATGTGTATAAGGAGTCTAAGCGACAAAGAGGTGAAAATGTAACTCTGAGAAAAAGTCAGCTAACACGCTTGGCTACTTCCATACAGTGCTGTGCTGACCTATGGCAGACATTTCTGCCTTTGTTAAGTACTTGACTCATTGTGTGTACCAGTGATGATTAATGTGTAATAAGTCATACAGCATGACTTTATGAACCTGGTCCTGGTTTATTTACTTTAGCATACTGCCTTTCATCATAAGCATGTCTCAAAGTTCTTCTCTAAAAAGGAGCCAACATGAGCCAAATGACATAAAAAAGAACAGGTCACACTGATGTCTTCAAGCTCTGGCTAAATCTTATGGGGAGAAATCATTGATGGAATCTGTAGGCTTTTCTTTTATATTAAGACAGTCACATTTATGTAAATGTAATTGACAAAACAAAGATTTTCTTCTTTAGTAGTTCGTTTTTCGAGAATGTAACTTAATGTAATTTAAGCATTTTCAAGATGCAATATGATGCCTTTATTTTTATTTATTTTTTATTCTGCTTCAGTTTGAGATTGCAAAAATACCAAACTGAACAGTCTCTCTTTGATAATTAGCCTGGGACATGTCTTTACTTTCTAGTATATGGATGAATAGTGAAATTAAACTACCTGAAATATCTTCTTCCACAAATTTCAATGTAGTCAGATAATACTTACAATAAGTAATGTCCACCACTGGTTCAGACATGTCATGTTTCACCATGGATATCACCTCACAGTTCATGTTGGTAGACCTGGCCTTCTCTGAGCCCACCATGGCCAGAAACTCCCTGTTATATGCAATATAAAAGATGAACTTATATCTTTGCAGAAAACTTACCAAACTATATTCAGACTAATTAAAATGAGTCCCACTTTAAAATAGATATAACATGGGAATACTGCTAACTAGGGGTGTCGAAAATAACCATTTTATTTAAAAAAAAAAAAAAAAAAAAAAAATGAAATATTGATGTCATGTTAAAAATACACATCGTGATGGCAGATGTTACTCGTGGATCTTTATCAGTTCAGCCAGTTGCCTTTTCACCATCCATTAAGAGTAAATTTTCATTGTGTATATTTATGGTTACAGACGCTCTCTCCACCTCCCTACACTTGTGTTTGAGTCTAATTCATTTGCCAAAAAAAGAGACAGAATACACAGTAAACAAAGTTAAAGATGAATTTGACTGATTTTTTTCTGTAGCTATTGCGATAATATTGTTATTGTGAATTATTTTCTTTTTTCTACTGCTTACACATGAATAGGTGTAAATATAAGTAAAAATATAAGAATATGCCTGGATAAAAAGTATTTTTAATTTTTGATACCCCAGTGCATCTCACTGATGCACTTTTAAGGAAGCAAAATCATCAAAGCAGAACTTTCAGAGAGAATTTTTACATAGTGGTATTGCCACTTTTACTTATACAGCTAGGAAAAAAAGTAAATACATCGTCCACCACTAGTCATTTTTGTTTTGGGATGCTGCTGTTCAGGGGGACTGCAGTCATCAGGTGGTTAACAGCACTAAACAACAACATAGGAGTTTTCACACGCACGTACGTACCCGCGCGCGCGCGCGCACACACACACACACACACACACACACACACACACACACACACACACACACACACACATACAGATTAAGGCGCACTCAAAAGCAAATATGAAGGAAAGTTGACTGAACAGTGAATCCCGGAGTATGACGTAAGAATAAAAGGGGTTTCCTATAACGACTATGCCTTTAAGAAAATGTATAACGCATAGTAGCTCATATGTAATGTAAAAGCTAACACTAGACAGAGAGGAAACATACTTGTACAAATATAAAGCTGTGAAATGAGACCACAGTCACTTCAGGTTCGACAACACAAGTCATAACTATATTTCTCACTCCAAGAAGCGTTAAATAAAACAAACTCAGGTGGACTTCTGTCTGGAAACACTGCCGTGTCCCTTCACAGATTGCTAACCTCTTTCTCTCCGCAGTCAGGAATAAACAAAACGACGCAACAACACGAGCAGTCAACACAGACACACTTCTCACCTTGTGGACCGGACGTTGGACTCGAACGGACAAAACCGAACCGTTATTGTCTTCACAGCCTTCAGCAGCACGGTCGCGTTACTGGTGGCAGCCATGTTTGTTCTGCAGTGACCTCTAACCTCGCCAGAGAGTGATGACGCTCATTGAGCCACTAGAGGGCGCCAGAGGATAAACCACTCACCGCTGTTAGGCAGGTAGTTGACTGGGAAACTAGTGGATGCAGAAATGTCATTAGATGCACATTTAGAGATGATAGATAAACAGTGGGTTTTATTTGAGATTTGCTTGCCTTATATACGTAGAAATATGTGAGGATAGCAATGATTTGGATTGTATTTTTTTATGTGGTTTATATTTTGATTTCCACCTTCACAGTTCCTAAGTTCATGCATATTTACAATGTGTTTTCCTTGCTTAGCATCTTTTAAAATCCTCAACATTTGATTTGCATCCTGTATTTGCTCTCTAAAAGTTGGTATTTTAACATCTTTGAGCAGAGGTATGAAATTTATTGGCTGTGATGCTGTTGCCTTATGTGTGAATACATTTCCAACATGGGGTCTAGAGAAGATGTCTTGTTTGTTTGTTGAATATCAGACCTCTGCAGGAATCAGTGATGTAGCCTACAACCATGTCCCTGCTCTCTCTTATAATGTCAGGTGTCCAGGTAAACACACAGTAATAGTTAAATAACACCAAACGCGCTATTAACAGCCTTCATAAAGGTAATCTTAAAATTCAACACAGTAAGAGCTTTGTAAATACCAGCGTCTCGTTCTCAATGAAATGACAAAGCTCATTAACGCAAACTCAGAGGTAAACTGACTGTGGCACCTTCCTGTAATCGTCTGACAAACAATGCCACAGATCAGAATTACGTTAGTGGGTGGTTGGGGTGTGGTGGGGTGGGGGGTCCGTCAGGCACTAAGTCAATAAAGGAGGTGCTGCTCTCCAAATAGACAATCAAACAGACACGTCTCATAATCAAATAGACAAGGAGGATGCAAAATGGTCCCCAGCTACTGCTGCTTCCTGCACTCTGCAGATGAAAAAGGTCAAAAGCCTTTCAGGGTAGAAAAACATGTCAGAAATGGAAATGCATTTGAATTTTGACTGGGTTAGCACTTGAGTCAAATTTAATTAAGGCATGAATTGTTTCTGTGAAGTAAATAATGGACGAGGCGTCTGGAGCATCAAATCAAAACCATTTTGCAATTTTTTATTTTTTTTTGAAGGGAAGTTTGTCAAATTCGATTTTTCAGGGTGGAAACTATGACCAAGTGGGCATGTATTTATCTCTTGGCCACGTCTTTTCAGCAGCTGCAGCAAATGTGATTTCATTATATTTTCTCAGTGAACTGATCATTAAGTTTCAGTGGTCAGATATTATTTTCTCTCACTAAATAACGTGGTTTGGGGGGGAAAAAAATCTCCAGAAAAGAGTGGGAAAATATTGCACAGTAATCAGTCCATCTACCCATTTTGTGAAACACTTGAGCTGTTTGCACTTCCTTGACCTCTATGCAGTATAGCTGGGTATTTATAGCCACCCTGTTTTTAGAGTTCATACAATTTATCCTAACTTCAACACGCCTCAAGTCTCTTTCCTGAAAGGCCGACAATCCGACTCAGCCTGTGACAGTTGGACAGTGGAGACATGGGGCTCTAAATTTAGACATAAAGCTACTGAGAGGCAGAAGCATTTCCTATGCACACCCCACACCCTCTCTACCACACACACACACACATACACAAGTACATATTTAAGTAGTTGTACTGTATGTCCAGTTTTAAGATAGTGGGAGAGAAGGCGCTCAGAAACAATGAATGCTCAAGTGGATGGTTGACCTCAGAGAAAAAAAAAGGTATTGTCTTGGTGAAGGATTTCATCTACCACAGTCTCTGCCTGAGCACAACAATAAGTTGTAAAATATTCTTTCCATTGTGAAATGATCTCTTGGGGAAACAGAGGTATTTAGGATATTCAACATGGGTCTTTTACAAAGTATCAATGCTGTTAGGCTTTTTCTCTGCTCCAGCTGTTTGGTGCAAGAATGTAGGCTGTGCTTACTACTTTTCCTCCACCGTGGTGTAACATGGTTCAATGTCTCATAACACTGTTCATTAAAGAGTTCATATACCATCTGCTCTTCACACCATGGATGACACCCAAGTTAGGTGTGAATATGGAGTCATATAGAAGCTATAATTTTATTTGACTGTTACAGTAAATAAAGAGCCGCAACTGACAGACTGAATTTAGAAAGACTCTGACAATATATGTGTGAACGCCCTGAGGGTTTCTTAGGAAAAATACCAGAACATTTTCTGTTGATGAAAAGGTGTTCCCCCCCACACCCCTAGTGAGACAAACAGGCCACACAGTATGCAAGGAAGCAGCACTTTGGTAGAACTACAGTACATTCACTACATCAGTCAGTTGTTTCTCAGGAACTCCCAGGAGTCATAAGGGCGCCCATCAGAAGTATAAATAACACAAAGTCATACTGTCACTGATGAAAATGAAAAGAAATAAAACTGCAGTGCACTCTTAATTATATTTCACACTCTTTTTATTCCTCTCTCCACTTGTTAAATATGACAAAACACGTCACTCAAATCCCATGGAGCTCATAAATCAATAAAAACAAAAATGTTGTCTGTTAAGCTCCTCAGGGCAGTCTGTTCTGTTTATAGTTTCTATTGGCATGAAACCTTCGACAATCCCTATCAAAGTGTCACTGCTAAGCTTTATCATTACATTCTGTGAACGTCTGCGTCCATGTTTTAATGGTGATTGTGCATAAATAACTTCTGTTCAAGAGAAACTACTTGATACTATGATACTATACTGAAAAACACCTGCTGTCTTCAATTCGTATGTACTGTATATTATTAGAAGATTTAGAAAATCATTTCACATCAAATAACCAAAAATCAACATGAAGGTGTGTTGGAGCAGCAGCGATTCAATAAAAGTGAATAAACTTAAGAACCCTTATTTATTCACAACCAAGTATATATCTATAACCAAAAATAATATTCCAACAGTAAGTGAGACTTGAATGCCACAGTTTTTTAGTTATATTTTAGTATATACAACATTATAATATGTGTGTTTATTTCACTGCAGTTAATATTCAGATATCTCTATACCTTATTAAAATTTTAATGAAGTTGGATATGCAGCTACCAAAAACAATATTCAGTTTGACAACATTTCCCATAATCCTTTGATCTACTCACTTAGGTATTTGTGAGTGTGAAGGTGTAAACTACCGTTCAACTGACTGCAAAAGACACCTGCAGCACATTCTACAGCACAGCCGCTAAGGAGCCAGCCTGGGCATTGTCATGGCGGACTTCATTTCCCATATGGCTTAGCGCGTCTTGCTCTCTGACACTCCTCCTCCCACCAGCGTCCTGGCTGGCGGAGCTCAGAGAGCGGAGCGGACTGAACTGAACATCTCGGTGTCTCTCACGTCCACAAATGTGGGCATCGCTGTGTGTGGCCTCTTCAGACAACACATCACCCTCATGCCTCTAATGTGACCCCGGAAGCTTCAGACCGAGAGGATAAAGGCGCACTGGACAAATCCGACCACTTTCTCTCCAACCAGCCACTGAATGCTGATTTGTGGACAGTCCTCTCTTTTCCCTTCTCTCTCTGCCTCTCTCTCTCTCGCTGGTAAGTGCCCGTTTCATATCTCCACATGTAAGTTGTGTTGTTTCCTTGTTGTTGCTGTTTATTCATCATGCGAGTTGCGTTTGCGAGCAGCAGTGTGTGAGAATGTGCCTGTGGATGGGCTGCGTCGGGAAACTTCACTGACAGTAGTAGTGACTGCGGCAGCCTCAGCGGTTGCAGTGAAAACCAAGCAAAAAATTTGAGTAGCGGTGACAGTGAAGCGGGAGCAGGGACTTGTTGCCTTTGCAGAGAACGTCTAGCGTTTCTTGTTAACATAAAAAACATAACATAACATAACACAACATAACATAACATAACATAACATAACATAACATAACATAAAACAGTGCAGTGCTGCAGATTCAATGAATGTGAACAATACGACACTTGCAGATTTTGGGGAGAAGTTTAATGCAGTCGCATCCATATTCGTCTTCACTGATTCTTTCATTCTCTCTTGCGTAGGACTGGCTTCTATGCCCATGTTTTTATCATTCAGGCTGCTGCTGTAGGTTCAGTTTCAGACAATCCTGGTGGTTTATTGGATGTAAAAGATAACTGTGTAACCTTGGTGTTACCTTCAGATGTCCATGACCACAAACCTTAATATCCCTTTGATATTAACGGCTTTTTGTCTGTGGTGGTGAAGTTAAATTCTCCTTATTCTTGTTTGTCTCCTTGTTTACAGTGTGCATGTATTCAGATGGTAAATTAGATGTGGTTTCATTAATTGATTGATTCACTTGTGGGTCACCACAGCGTTTATGGGAAACTACAGCATTTGGTCTCCAGAACTGCAAGATATACGCCTGTACTTGTTTTTTTGGAGATGCAAATCAACTTCTCCCATGGTGGCAGATAGATTGGTTGTAGCCACATACATACACACACACAGACACACCGTACGGGTGGTCGTTTGTGGATGTTACCGCTGAGCCCCCCCACCCCCCCTGGATATCCTCAAGATATGCATAAACAGCACTATCCTCATTGACATTGACAAGAACATGGCCTCTGTTCTCATATGGCTCAAAGCTGGCATGCATGTATGCATGGACAAACACACATACTGCATGTGCATATATGAAGTAGACACACACAAGCTGAGACAGAAGCACACACACACACACACACACGCACAATCCTCCGACCATCTTTCTCCGTAATAGTGAATAAGAATTTCCTCTCTGCTGACCTGCCAAATAAATAAACACAGTTTTTCACACTCTGTCAGTTCTCCTCCAGTTCTCTGTTTTTTCCCCCAGAATTCTCTCTTCACACTCACACACACATTCACATGCACGCACACACACGGGCACATAGAGCCAAATGCCACCAATAACCCCCCCCACCCCCACCCGTCCTCCTCCTCCCTCAGTCAGAGCTGATGTGTTTAGTTGTTGAATAGGAGCTGTTGGCAGTCCATCCACCCTGCAGCAGCCTGGCTCTCACAGAAGTTGATATTCACTTCAGCAAACATGCTTTGCTTCCCTTCGCGTGCACTTCACTTCCTCGTGTTATGTGCTAAACATTATTGAAATTGGTATTTTCCGTCGCATCTTTGAGTAGGAACATGGTAAATGAATACCCACCTGCCTGTTGGAACTGGTAACAGTTGTGTTTTACATAGTAAATGTGTAACCGTGCCAGAATTCGTCTCTTTTTCAAGCATCACATGGGCAGCTACAATAAATGTCATTCAGTGTTAAAGTCCAGGATGGGAACTAAATGACTCGAATGATGTTAAAAAAAGACCTCCAAATGCTCAGCCTCACTGTATGTCATCATATTATATTTATAAGTAGTAAGTAGTATAACACCCACATGTTAAAAAGGGTCAGAGCAGGATATGACTGAATCTCAGTCACTCTATGGGCGATTGACTGTGTCTAGGCAAGTTTAAGGGGACAGCAGGACGGCAAATGCTCTGTGACAATGTGAGCTGGAGAGTATTCATAGCCTGCTGCTAATGCTGGTATTTGGATGGAGACGAGGTTGGATGCTTGCAGCTGTTGCATGTAAGAAGGGAGATGAGTGAGGAGCAAAAGGGCTCGAGAGCGTTCACCCAAGGAGTTCACCAAACTGCACCATCGAGTCCAAGGTGGGTTTTGGTTTGGGTTAATATGGTTCAGCTTTTCGTTCCCACGCGACGTCAACTGAGGGGATTTTACCAACCAGCAAAGGCAGAAGTGCAGTGTGCACCACAAGAACTGGTTCGTATGACTACATTGAAAGGCGCAGTAGCTGTTTCTAACGGCCACACTCAAATACCAAGTCGTTGACCAAGCCTTAACGCTTGCATTCGTATTACTGTTACCGTGACGATGAAGGTGCCGTACGCCTGCCGCTGGCACACTGCTATCAGTTGTATCTGAGGGTGGGGACAAGTGTCTTACACAGTTGTTTAGTTTAGGACTTGTTGCTTGACAAGTTTACCAACACGTTTACTCCTAGACATTAGCGAAGGGGCTACATTTCATTACATTTCCCTTCTCTGTTGCCTGTTCTGTCTCTCATGTGGATCTTTTAAATGCATCCTGACAGCATCATCTCATGGTCCCTGTGCTGATGTGAAAATTGGGTCGGCTGCTTTTCGGGAAACAATTATAGCACGGAGCTATTTAACCTCAGCAGGGCCGGTGTAACTCTTGTTGTAGAATTTTGAGTCACAGCACCTTGTGGTAAAATGACTTTGTAGAAAGTCATTTGCATGAGCGAAACTGTTCCGTTCACGAGGGGCGAAGCTGAACAGCTGCCTGTAATTGTGTACTCATTAAAACTGCTCATAATGTGTCTGATGGGCTGATAGAGAACACGGTGATGTTGCTGTACTGGGCCTGAAGGTCCCGCTGTTGAAAGGATAAAGTATAATCACGCCCCGTCTGACTGCTGCGAAAGTAGAGTTTCATCATAGGCTGTCAAGATGCCGTTTAGCAGACTACACACATTTCACACTCACTTAGGCTTTAACAAGCAAAAACCTCATCCCCATCATTGGTAGGCAAACAGTGAAGTGTTAGGCTGTGCACCCCAGGTTTTGCAATTACCCTGCATGGCCTGTTTGACACCCCTGTCCATCTGCGACACACACCTCGGGGAATTAGGCCGAAGATGGAGACTGGAGGAAGAGCGTGTGTTGCTGTGACTACCAAGGCGCTGAATGTTTGTTAAATGTCAGGCTTGCTTTGGATTGAGTAGGATTCTATTATGAAAGTGGAAAATACTGTTTTGTACTGGTGAGGCAGAGAGTATTTGTTCTCTCATTGATCTGGAACGAAGCAAAGTCGAGGAGCTGAATGTAATTATTTTCCCTTGCGTTGGTCAGGAGGGGATTTCATGTGATAAAAGCTCGATTTGAATTTCCATGTTTTTATATTGAACTGAAGTAGTGAAGGGACCCAAGTAGGTTGCATTTTAAAGTCCCTGGTGAAATTTGTAAAGTCTTGCATGGAAATAACAAAATGATCTCATAGTTCACGCTAAAGCTGTGTTTTACTTTAGATGATGATGTGGGTTTTCACCATACACAGAGAAAGAGGAAATACTTAAAGGCCTCTAATACGGGTTACAGTCATTTTGCAGTCAACAAAGTGTGGCCTTTGCGAGCCGTTAAAACACCCATATTGTGTTTCTGTGCGACTAAAATATATGTATAATATAATCTAAATATTCATAACTTCACAGGCTGATCTGACTGGCTTTAAGTTCCCTTTGCCACTTCTGCAAAAAAGCCCAAAACTGTATCTCCACAAAGCTCTGTATTTAAGGCTTCACCAAAAGTTAGTTGTAAATATTTCTGTATGATTTAAAGGTTTTAGCATCTTCTTAGATTTAGCCCTTTCATTCAGTGACGCTCATACATCCGATATCTTTAATCAGTAATTCTGCTGCAATGAGCCTGTCTGTCATATTCTGAGATGAGGGAACTCGCCGCGGGTGGAGAGATGTTCGTTCACTTTGCACTTGTTCACTCCAGCTGAATTAGGGGCGGTTGCTGAAAAAGTCTAATCTCCTCTGCCTGTAAAGATGAGATGATTTAGACAGAGTGAAAAAATGAAACGGATTCAGTCAGAGATTGAAGAGGGGGATTGAGCAAGAAAAAAAGATATTAGATGGAGGGTATGAACGATGAGGAGAATAAAAAATGAGAGAGCAATTCCAATGATAAAAAGAGGATATTGATCTACAGTCGGGTTATCACTGGTGCTTCTCAGCCTCCTCAACAGTATTGACTCGTGCAGAATAGATTTTTCATTTGTTCTGTACAGTGTAAAGGGCACTTGTTATGCTTTTTTGAAATCCCATTTGTGGTAGTTATTAGAGCTCCCGTAGCTTCTTCTTCTTCTGAAGGGACACCAGCGCACGGTCTTCAGAGGGTGCATTTGACAGAGTTTGTGAATCTGCAGGAGGTTTAGAGCTGCGTTCAGCTCAGAAATGCAAATTCCCACAGTAACACCAACCAGCATGTGGCTAAAGACGGATGACAGGTTCTCGTTTTAAAAACTGCTTCTTTTTTTTTTTTTTCCCACACCTCAGTTAAATCAGGAAATTTTCCTATCGGCTTACTTCAAGCAGGGAAACTGTCTGATGCTCTGCTGGGATGAAATGTTAAATATTACACTAGTTAATCAATAATGGATCGAATCGTTTAACCACAATGAATCTCTTCTTCAGCAGAATGTGAGAGTTGCAGACTTTGGAAAGATGTATCATCCAGTCAGAGAATTGGTAATAGAGATAGAGAGATGTTATTAAATACATTTTATTCCAGCGTAGGAAGCTTTGTCAGAAATATATATTTCTATGAAAACTTCTCTGTTTTTCTTCTTCTGTTGTGTGTTTCTTTAACCCTGTATGTGTGTGTGAAGGTGTGTCACCTTTGGGACAAATAACAGCTGAGCTCATTATGTACCAACCATAGGAATGCCAAACCTCACATGTAGGTGTTTGCGGTGTGTGTGTGTGTGTGTGTGTGTGTGTGTGTGTGTGTGTGTGTGTGTGTGTGTGTGTGTGTGTGTGTGTGAGAGAGAGAGTGTGTGTGTGAGTGTACAAGAAACATGCCACGCATTGTTAAAAGCCAGACTTGTTTGTCCTGACGTACAGTTGTTGGAATCCTGCCTGATCCTGCCCAGAAATGCACACACACACACACACACACACACACACACATACACACACACACAAACACACACACAGACACACATTTTCCAGACAAAACAATATACACCAGCACATGGCTAACACAAACACCCTTACTCATGCAGTATACAAAAACACACAAGCACACACATGAATGGCAACAGACATGAGACAGACGGGCACTCACACACAGGATAGTCTCCCAGATCTCAAGACACCCACACATGCAGACAGCTTCAAACACGCTCAGGTTCCACGTACACACATATTACACAAATGTTTACCTTTTTTCATACATATAGCACAGTACAGTACACACACACACACACACACACACACACACACCGTTATCAACTCACTGTGGTCCTTAGCAATTTTCTCATGGATAACAGGCTGCTTCAGCTTGTGTTCAGCTCTTTGGCTGTGTGTGTGTGTGTTTGTTTGTGTGTGTGTGTGTTGCGTGCACACTGTCTCTGTCGCTCGGCCACAGCACTGAAACACACCTCACCTTCGCGCTACTGTGTGACAGAGCACGACAGAGAGTGAGAGGGGAGAGGGAGAGCGTGGCGTGTTCACGGCAAGTAAACACTGCAGATGCGATTAACTGAGATTGCCACGGGGGAGCCGTAATGGGAAATCAGAGTCCCTCTTCCCAAGAATTGTGGGTAATGCAAGTTTTTATGTATTCATCCCCTGATGTTAGACTCTGCATGCAGGCTTTAGGAATCGGAAATGACTTCTGGTACACTGACATTGCTGAAAGATTAAAGCGCTATTTGGAGCTTTCAACCCTCTGACACAGTCTTCCTCAGCACATGAAGTTGACTCAATCGTCATGAAAATGGATCTCAATGTAAAAATTTTGTAAATAACTCTTGTTCTGTCAAGCTACTATTTCTAAGGTAAATAAAACATTCTCTTGCTTAAAGTTGAACATTTGGGCAAAAGCACTTAATCGCTTTCAAGTGATACCACTCTCATATCCGTATGCTACATATATCCAGCCGTCATGGTTTCTAGCTATGCAGACAGTTTCTGTTTTATCTGATTAGGTTTTAAGATCCGTCTCTTAACATTTCTGTCGCCAACCCAATTCAGTGGAGGTTATGGCATTCAAAGCATAGAAATGACATTTGAGAAACACAATAGGGTTTCCTGAGAGAAGCTTCAGATTTCTCCAGATAGTTATCGTGTGTACAGGTTTTTTGTTTTACCTGCGTCTGAGAAATGGATACTTCTAGGACACATACAGTAAGTGACCCATATGATCTGACTGATTTGGGTCAGCTGACTCTAATGTTTACTTAGGTGCTCCTGAGTGTATTCCTCTGTGTATTCCCTGCATGTCTCCCAGTTTCCCTCCCTCAGGTATTGCAAACATTTCCAGTACCAAAACACATTTTTGAGCAGACTGGCAGCCCCTGCTATACTTTACAGTGCTTCTACACTGTGTGCGCCTCCAGCTTGGATTTGGCAAGAAAACCATTGCATTATGCTGAGAGCCGCTGCAGCTCTGCTCCAGTTCTGCTGATGTACTGTAAATAATTCCAGGTTCATGTTAGTTTCCCTTGTTTAAATGCTCATTCGCTGCTATTGAGGGCAGCTGTCTGCTGTTATTGTTACTTCTAGCTCTTCAAGTCAAATGGAGTGATGCCAAGGACTGGGAGGGGACAAGTAGCAACATCCTCTCTGAGGCAGAAGCAGTAGGATTTGTGGGAAGTGTGGTTCTATGTTTGATAAATACAACTTGAAACACCTTTAAGTGCCTGTATGAATAAGCTGTGAACAAATGGCGACCAAATGATTAACAGCATGCCGAGTGTGTGTGTGTGGAGAGGTGAGGTGAGGTAATGGACAGTACACATGGTTGAGTGAACAGTGTGTGTAGATTGTCCCTTCTCCTTGGTGTTAAGTTTTGCTGATGCAGCACACACGTGCGCGTACACACACGTGCGCGTACACACACACACACACATACACACACACACACACACACACACACACACACACACACACACACACACACACACACACACACACACACTGCAGCAATGGGAGGCTATAATGTCACCCAAGGGGAGGATCCTCATCTCAAACTCTGCTGGCTAAAGCACTGCAGGGTGAGCGCACACATACAGTACATGCACGAGTTGTACACACATATACGTGCACATTAAGCACAGACATACGCACAAAGGTCTGCATGCACACTTACACATGTAGTGAGCCTTATCTGTATTCTGTAGGGCCTACCCATTTTTTTGTCTTTGTGAGAGGAATATCTCTTTATTTGTGAGAGATCTATTTGTCTTTTTTGTGTCTGTGGATTTCTCTCTGGGCTTCCTTGCCAACAAAAACCATCTCGTTTTGTGAAAATAAAGAGCAAGTAATAATTTCATTTTATTGGATTATCTGTACTTTTTTGTTTTTCTAGGGTTAGAAATGCACGATACAGTAAGGCAGTGTTCTTTCAGTGCTAAGCGGCCATCATGTGTTTATGTGGTCAGGTGTTTAGCATCATGTGTCAAATGTGGAGAGAAATAAAATATCTGTTCACGGATGTTTTATAACTGAAGCTGCATGATTGTTTGTGGAAAGATAATGAAAAGATGAAACACAAAGAGATGATTGTGGGTTTAGCTCTCTGATGTCTCTGTGTGTGTGTGTGTGTGTGTGTGTGTGTGTGTGTGTGTGTGTGTGTGTGTGTGTGTGGTGTGTGTGTGTGTGTGTGTGTGTGTGTGTGTGTGTGTGTGTGTGTGTAGTTAGCATTTGTCCAACATGCATGCACATATATCAGCTGATAGTGTGGTGAGGGTCTGTGCTCCACAGGGGTGGTTGTTTGCTTTGTCTATGTGCAGTCAGATGGAGAATGGGATAGCCACAGGATTGGCTTCCATGCATCACCAAGGACCTTGGGCTGGCTGACACCACTTTACACCTTTTCTCTCCATCTGTCTGTGTCTGTCACTCTTGCTTTCTTTTTTTTTGCCCCCTTTTTTTGTTTCTGTGGCCCTATTTTTGTTATGTTATTCCATTTCTCTCCAGTTTACCTTATTTTTCTTTGCTCCCCTCCCATCGTCTTTTCCTTCTTCACCTGTCCCTCCTCCTCATTTTGACTTGCACTGACCTTCTGTCACCATGTTTCACTTATTCGCATTTCCCTTCAATTTGTCTCCTTTCCATTCCTCTTTCTATATATGTCATCAGCCTGTCTTGTACCCTTTCCTCTTGCACTCTCTCTCTCTTACCACCTACTTCTTTCCTTTCTTTCATTCTTAGTCTCTAATAAACCTGCAAAACTAACCCTACCAGTGGCAACGCACTCACACACACACAAAGATAGTCTGTCCAGCTTATAATTAAAGCGTACCTCCCTCTTCCCTTTTCCCAAGCAGGCTCATAATAGGAAATGCCCCCGTTATCTCTACAGGCACCAGCATATTAATATAAGCCGTAGACAAACAAGGTGTGGGTACGTGCTATGCAATGCCTGCACTCTGATAAAATGCAATAGCGCAAGGCTGATATTACATTGTCAGGCTTTTCAAACTTTTTTTTCCCCAAGGTTGTTGTACTCATCTATGTAGTAACGTGGTGAGAGCAGGTGAGGAACAGACAGGTGTGAAAAGAACAGGGGAAAATGTGGGAAATTAGGTGGAAGATAGAGCTCTCCAGGGTCAAACATCATTGTTTAAGAGCAGTTTCATTTTTTTTTTCTTTTTGGTTGATTGGACAGAGGTAAGAGAAATGAATGTGAAAAGAAAAAGCAAAAACCACAGGGCCAGAATCAGTCTCACATTGTTATGTCTGATTGCATGAGAAAGAATACTCTATTCCATTCAGAGTAAGGCTGCAAGAATTACTGTTTGGTTGGCCGGTTGTTGTTTTCTTTTTGTTGTGTTTTTTTTTTGAATAATCAATTAATTGAAGTCTATAAAAAATATCTGAAAGCTCTGGTTCTGGTTTCAGCAAAATTCTGCAGCTCATCTTCGGAAAATACATGGACTACTCGCAGGGCTAGCAGGTGAACAGCTGTAGCTGCGAGTTAACTGCTAACATGCTAACCAGCTGGCAACATGCTAGTGCCAGTCACAACAGCTCCCCAAGCTTCTTGAAATTTTCTCTGGACTGAACTATTTCGTCCTCTTATTTGCAGTCTGTTCTCAGGACTGTACATAATTTCATTAAATAAAGATTATTGAGGAACCAAAAAAAAACTCTGAGTTAAAATCATTGCTAACAAGCTTGCTAACTGCTCGTTTATGAGTGTGTTAGCTTGGTTGCTAAGTAGTTCTACAGTAGGTTCACATTGTCCATTCAAAAGACAAATTTGTACCATCTACTCCTGTTTCATACCTGTCTCCCAACCACTCCTCTTTTGTGAAGCAGTTTACACTTGGACAGAGGATGTTAAATAAAAAAGTAGTGCTAAGCTACTAAATTAACAAGCTACAATAGCTTTATCTGTTTTGGACTCTCCACTTTCCCCTTCCCCCCAAAGGTCAACACTGTCAAGACAGCTTGATACTGGTCAATGGTGCAGATTTATGGGTCTAATTTCACTTTGCTCCTGCATGTAAATAATCCATGATGCCATTGGAAGGGTTTGATTTTTTTTGATTCGTTTTGATTTTGTCCCTTTTTAAATGTCAGGCCTTTTATTCAGAAGAGGTTGAAGCGTCAATGGTGCAAACTCAGTTCTTCTCCCTGTGATATAATGCACTGTTGCTGTCTCACTGCACTGACTCTTAAACATCAAATTTGATCACATGACCAGAACAAGGGAGCTGTTGAGGCTGCGGTCAGGGCTGGGTCAACAGCGCGTGTAAGACAAAGGTCAAAAGCAAGAGTCCGTTGCGAGGTCACTTAAGCCAAATGTTTTGTCTTTGTGTGTTGGTGACAGTGGACACTTTCATACCACATGAAACACAGAAGGTAATTTTTTTTAGACTACCAGACTGAAATTACACATTCATAAAATAGTGTAATTTTTCTCAAACTTTCCTTCAATGAAGAACCAGCAAGTCACTGTGGGACTAAGAGAGATATGGTAACTTCCTCCATTTTTTGTCTTATCAGTGATTTATTTGGTAACTGAGCTTGAGTGAGTGAGTGAGGGACTCTGCCCTCACTTTAATATGAGCAATAAAGGAAGTGATCAGTTTTTTGTCTTGTCTCACAGTTGTGATTTCTTTTTTCTTTTTTTGAAGCCATTATCTGGCTGGTACAGAGGAAGTGACTGCCTAGTTTTATCCATTTTTCTCCAGAGAGTAGCCTTTAGCCTGATTGCAAATGACTGTTTACAGCAGGGAAAGTATTTGTTAATGGACTGTAGGGCATTATGTCACCAGAGAGCGTGATGTGTGTGTGCGTATGGGAGGATGAGAGGGAGCGAGGCAGACTGTTTGTGTGGTCGAGCCTGTCTGCAACAATTTGCAACATGAGAATTGTAGGAGCGCTTGAGAAGGATGCAATTATAGCCATTAGTACTGTTTGCACATGTTGTGTTTTCTCTGAAATGAGGGGATTGCTTATACTGATATCTGCATGTCATCCAGGGAATTTACTCCCCGTCTCCTTCTGTTTTCCTATACTCCAACCTCCTCCTCCTCCTCCTTCCTTTCTCCATCTCTGTCACTGCCGAGCTCTTTGAATAGGCTGGTTGTTTGCCTCCGCTGGCTTATGGTAAATATGCTCCACTATCTGGGAGCAGCAATAACAAAATGTAAAGGGAAGAGGAGAGAAAGAGAAAGAAAAGAAAGTTTTAGAGTACAAGAGAGTGGCACAGACAGAGAATTAGACAGAGAGTCCTGAATGAATGAGTAAATAGAATTAGAGAAAAGATGTTTGAGCCAAGTGGAAGAACAAAGAGTTGATTGTTGAGGTTAGCGAGGGACCTTTCAGTTCCTGGACAGTTTGTCCCTGGTGTTTTTCTAAGATTCCCTGATGAGAAGCTTTATTTCTTGAGCAAAAACTACTTAAAAGGTAATTTTACAATCATTATGGTTTACCTGAACAGTTAGGGCTGGAAACCTCAATACTTTTTTTGAAAATGCACCACATGCCAAAAGATGGCCTTGAGTGATTGCTCAGATTCATCTTTTCAATATGCGTTAAAGAGTTGATGTTATATTATTCTGTAACCATTTGCTTTATGAGTAGTAAATAAATCATTTACTAATGCTTTATAGATCAGTTATAAGCCATTAGCAGGAATACATTTTGGGTTGCCAGGTTGTGAAAAATCCCTAGAGTTTATCCTTTCTAGTTGGTAATAATGCTGTCATATATGTTGGGAATCCATCAATAAATATTCAAAGTGGCTATTTCTAAGTTTTGCCGTTGCTACATAGCCAGCATTAGCATTATCAGCTGTTTACTTACTGTAGCCTCCAATCTAGTATTGGTATTGGTAGTATTTTAACCTCTTGTCTTTTCAATGCTCTTGTCAAACACGTTACAAGTTGTAAATAAATTATGACAGCACAATCTGGCAGCACACATTTTGTTTCATATTAAGGCATTTGAGAATTTTTTTAATTTTTTTTTGTTAAACTCAATACATCTGTACAAGTATAGAACGTTTTCAAACAATGCCCAGTCCTACATAGAGAAGAGCTGAAATAAGTCAACAAGTCAACAGAAAATTTTAATGAACTTCGATTAATTAAAATGCATTTTCACCAGTTCAACACCAGGAGTTATCTCGTTCCAACCTGTCAAGCGTGAAAATTGGCTGCTGCTCTTGATAGAAGACTAAATACATGTGAATTTAGAAGTGTTGTTTAGACAAATCAAGCAATTTGAATGAAATTTCACCTCAGGCTCTGAGAATTTTTAATTAGCTTTTTTTTGTTTGTTTGTTTGTTTGTTTTTTACTACTTTCTGAGGTTTTATAGACCAAATGATTTATTGATTAATTGAGAAAATAATGAGCAGATTATGAGACAATGAAAGTAATAACTGAAATACAGTGTGGGATTAAAGACTCCACAGTGAGGATGAGAGGATATATGTGAAAGATCAGGTCATGTGTTGCAATTGAACCCTGGCTGCAGCATCTTCACTTTCACATTATTAATCTTTATTTTTTTCACAGCTCAGTGAGATTGTGAAGTGTACAGGTGTGGCCGAGGGAGTAGCACGTTTGAAAAATGCCTACAAAGCCTAAATGCTCAAGTTGTGTTGTGGAAGCTGCACCTTTTCTTCAGATAGCAGGAGAGGGGGTTTTGACAAAAGGAAGAAAAAGAGGGAGGGGAAGATGAAAGTGGTTTTCCCTTCCATCTTCTGGTGAAGGAAGTGAACTCAGTGCCAGAGAAGGGGAGAGAGAGGACTTTTTTCTTCTTTTTTTTTTTAAAGAGAGAGATGTGAGCTTGAAAAACGAAGAGACCCACCACAGCAGGGTGCTGTGCTGAGCTGCACTGAACAGCGACATTAAAAGGTTTTGAACCAGAGCCAGCCCCCTGAGCTCTAAGTGAATACTGAGGGACCGAGGAGGGGGGGAGAAAAGTTAAAGAAAATGGAGGATTACAAGGGAGGGGTGAAGATGAAAAGAGGTGCAAGGAGACAAGAAGAGAGGAGGAAGGTGGAAAATAGGACAGTGGTGATGAGAAAAAGTGAAACCTTGGGTAGTTAGGTGAAGTAACATGGTTTCTGGTGTCTTCTTTCAAGCTGACAAAGTTTAGGAATAGAGTTCGGAACAGACGAGAAATTGTGTTCAATTTCTCTCAGAGACGATGTGCTTTCTTTTATAATCAACCGCAAACATTCTTTGTGCAAAGGGGGAGACATGATGCAGAAATTCAAACGGGAATACGCCCTTTGAGAACATATGAGGACAACAGCGTAACTTTACTGCAGGCTCTAGTTCAGGGAAGGTTTGAGTAAGACTTCTTCAGAAATTAATTCAGGAGTGTCTCTGGATCCGAAAGGAATGTAGGAATGGACAGATGGAGCGGAGGATGGGGGAAGAAAAGTAGAGAAGGAGGAGGAAGAGGAATTTGGGGAGCTGAGCCAATGGCAACTCTCAGATAGACCAGAAAGTGACAGGAGGAAATCCAACTTGTAATCAGAGCTACTTGATTCTGATGGACTAGACATAACAAACCTTAAAAATTCTTTGCACTCAGAGGTGAAATTATTCAGTCTTCGGCTATGCTTCATGCCAGGTTCTCTAACACTACAGGGAGTTTGTAATCCTGTGTAGTTTTGGGAAAGAACTTGCATCATCTGGAAAACCTTAAAGCGTCGGTGAAATGTGAATTGCGTGTCTGAGCAGAGAATTGGGTTCTTCAACAATTATGTTCGTATTCAGTTAAGCAGCAGGTCTTTGGCTATAAAATGTCAGAGAATATAGTACAAAGCTGTTTTCAAATGACATTTACTATCATACTGTATATGACAAAGATAAGGGGCAAGTCCTCACATTTAAGAAGCAAGAACAGCAAACTGTTTGGTATTTTTGCTTGAATTAAGATGGAAATGATCAATTAATTATCACAGATTATTTTTTTCTGTTGATCAGCTTCTTGATTAATCGACTAATTTAGATCTGTGACCCGCATTTTAAAAAAGTATCGTGAAAGATCATCTTGATTCACTTGGACCAAACAGGTGATTATAATAAGCTGATTATGAATCCATGCCGACAGATGGCTGTTTGTAGGTGTTTCTCTTCTCAGCCATGTGCTTTGCTGCTGCATTGTTGCCCTGATTTGAGTAAATGTTCAGGGAATTGTTCTCTCTCAAGTTGTCGGGAGCAATAAAAAATGGTTTGATGAAGGCTGTTTTTATCTGGCACAAATAGGACCTGTTCAGTCCTCATGTGTCGTGTTTGATAAGGAAAAGGCTGCAGTGGCTGCTGCAGTGCTCAAGCAGGAGAGACGCAGGATAAGGGGGGGGGGGGGGTGTATTCCACAGCAGCTTCCACTGTATATTATTTGTCAGTTTTCGCCTCTCCCATCCCAACATTAGCACTTTTCCTGTTCATTGTGACGTTATACACATATGCACAGACCCGTGGCAATAAACACACATCCGGCCATAAACCGGTAAATTAAAAGCCTGACTCAGAGCAACAAATGAGGCTGGGGGATTAGCTTCTTTTCAACCGTGTTATGAAGGTTATTTTTAGGCTCTTCTCAGCCACACAATGCCTCCATAAAAAAAACAAAAAAAGTGGGTAGGGTTTGGCTTTTGAGCAAAGATCTCTGGCTGTGTGTCTGTGGCTGATGTTTCAGTGTGTTTGAGTGTGTCTCGTTGAAACATGAGATTTCCAGTGAATGTTGCATTTTAGCAAAGAGCATGACTTAAAAAGGGGGTTTCCTAAGACTTATACATGAAAAGTGACCTGTTGTGGACTCAAAACTGAGATTGGATTCTTTAAAATGAATCTGGGTTTTCGTATCTGTCTGTTTTATCTCTGTTTTACACACACTAAGAGACCTGGCCCTCTTTCCCTCCAAAACATATAAATGAATAAACCCCCTGCCTTGTGCGCGTACACACACACACACACGCGCACACGCACACATAGACAAATCAGTGTTGGCCCTCAGCCTCCACAGTAACTAATCACTCAGACAGCGTGGTCGTGCCCTCTCATTAAGCATGCTGTATGCTGAAAGCAACACTGCTAATGACTCTGCATTGCCTGTTACGCACACACAATACTCCCAGGATTAATGCCATAATAGCTAGCTGAAATCACACAAACCCTCCAGACAGACAGACGACACTCCTGCCCGGCTGTTTTGTCTCTGCAAGGATGTTGTCGTAGGAGAGGGTGTGATTTTTTTTTTTTTTTCTGCCATGAGATATTCCTATTAGCAGCAAAAGAGCTGTCAGTTAGTGTGTGCAGATTCTGTGCTCTTCTGTATTCTATCAATAAACAGAAGCTATGCAGAGAGTGTAACATAAAGCCCCCCGCGGTGCTCTCCCAACAATACCGACACTGTTCCAGAAACTTCACATCCCATTTGTTCTGATGTCAGCGCTGCCGGTTCTCTCCCGAGCTTTTTTAGCACTCGTCTTCTGCGCTGTCATCTTGCATCCGTTCATGGTTGCAAGTGAGCATATACATCTACTCTAGCAGAGTTAGCCCGCTCGTGCTTCACGAACTTGATGCTGTCGGCCAGAGCGTGCACAGATTCAATCAACAGGAATTTGCCGGAGTGCAAATCACAGCAGAGCTGAATCCAAGTCCGTATTGTTCACCGCCTGAAACACACAATCTGCTTCTTCCTTTTTTGGAGGGGTGAACAAAAGGGGTGGGGTTCGTAAACAGTGTACAGTCATGGACATACAATTCCTTAATATGATGCTATTGACACAAGTGGGTTTTTCCCTTTGATGCACTTGATTCTTTAGCTTCTTTTGCCCGTCGATTGTTGAACACAGTCTCTTGATTTGTCTCATGTTGTTAGCTGATGATAAATTGCGTGGATAGAGTAACACCATCGATTCCTCTTTTCTCAGTGTGAGGTTTCATATTGACTGTCTCAGTAACTCAATCACTCGGATAATGGCACAGAGGAGAGACTGTTTGTATGTATATTAGCGTATACAGGCTTGCGCTTGACATTGTGTCTCACATTGTGCGCAGGTATGAGAGGGCGCATGTGCTGTGTTCGCAGGAAGTGTCAGTGCACGTCTTTGTGTTGTGTTTTCATGCATACACAAGTGTTTTTATGCCTATGCGCGCCCGTCAGTGTGCATGTGAGCGGATCTGAAAGGTCTGCATTATCAGCCTCTTGGCAACAAGCAAATGGAGAACCACTGAGTTCTGTTGTGTCTGTTCATCGTCAAGGTCCTGTCGCCCCGGGTTACAGGGTTGCTAGGGGATGGATAGACAGACTGGCATCACCAAAGTGCCAGCTAGACGTGTGGGCTCTCCGCATCCTGATTTCCTTTTTCCATCACCATCCTTCACCCTTACCTGCTGCACCTGGAGAGCGCTGTGAATTCATTTTCGCCTTTATGAATAAAATAAATACATTTTAAATTGGTTTCCTAGGAGTCATAAGGTTCATACACAAAAGATACTCTCCATGCAGATGAAGGAGCTTTCTTAGAGGTTCTTAGTTGGTTATGTACAAGTCTAGGTTCCCACAGTAGGTGCTACTCAGAAAGTCACTCCACCAGCTATGTTTTGCAGACGGCTTCAGTTTTAACGGCAGACAATTTGGGGATTAGGAAGCAAAGTTTGTGTACTCGTGATTATTTGGCTGTCTGTTAAATAAAATCGTTACATAAACAGGGTGTGTCCTTGCAAACAGGAAGCCAGCATGCTGTTTCATCTTCCTCCTCCTCCAGTTTCAACCAACCCAGTCATTTCTATTCTATCACAATTAGTTGCTGACAAATCGTATATTATGACCAGAGTTCCTGTTTGTTTCTAATTATCGAGTGTCGGGGGGATGAATGTGTTTGTTTTGTCACTGTAGATGATTGAATCCTTTTAATAGACTGTGTCATTTATTATTACTGTAAAGCATATAAATAATCATGAAGCTCCATCGGGATGGATGTTGTTTTAAGATATGTCGTGGTTGTAGTGTGTGTGTGTGTGTGTGTGTGTGTGTGTGTGTGTGTGTGTGTGTGTGTGGGTGAGAGAGAGAGAGGAAAGGAGTGGAGGTTTGAGGCGCCAGCAGAGAGGATATGTCTGGCAGCTGTGTCACTTCGCAGAGTAAAGGCTTATGGGAGAATTACAACGAATGAGCACGTGGACCCACACCCACACACATACACACAACTTTCCCTCTACAATGTGTGTGTTGTGTTGTGTGTGTGTGTGTGTGTGTTGTGCTGTGTGTGTGTGTGTGTGTGTGTGAGAGAGACTCTGTGTAGAGTATGTTCATCACTCAGTTGCCAGTGACTCGCGACTGTGGCATTCACAGCAGCTGGCACAGCTTTAGTCACAGTCTACCTGTAAACGCACGCAGGGACAAGAACCCATATCACAGCAGAAGAATGCATATGTGTTAGAAAATACTTCTTCAATAAACTCCAATCGACAACAGATTAATAGATTATTTACTTTACATAAAGCTACCAGACATTGTTGCCTTACATTGCTCTGTTTACAGCGTGTAAGTGAGAAATAATGGAATCAAAGCACATGAAGAGTAAACACAGGTTCCTATAGTATTATTAAAGGATTCTTTTAATGCTGTGTTAAATACTGCCAGCGACTTCTAACCATCTAAACCATAAATTCTGCTCTTTTCAATCTCACTGCTACTTGAATATGATTGCATAGTACGAGCATTTCCATAAACTTGTCAGAGGGCCAAACCCACACACATAAACACACGCCCACTCCAGACACACTCCAGTGATGTTCAAAGCCACTCAGCTGTCTGGACTAATCGATGTGTAATGTGTCTGCGAAAGCCTGTGTGTACTTGTGTTTTCATCGTGCGAATGTGTCATCTCTCATACGCTCTCACACCACACTTCAAGGTTGTTGTATATCGGCCAGAGCTTCCTGGAGTGTCTCTGAGTCCGGCGATATGCATTGTCATTTTTACAGCCTGTTATGGGCGACGCGCCGCTTTGGTGCGACGCGGCCCGCCGAGCGATAACGAGGCTCGGGGAGGGTGTTCGACCTCTGAACATCAGGAGGGATGTTAACAAGCTTTCTTTGATCCCCCGGGTGTATGTCAAACAACACACACGCTCGTACAGATGTGCGGTTACACACATGCTCTCACATGTGATAGCGTATATCAGCTGCGGAACAATTACATGCACCATTCAGAATTCATTCACAGCTGAACTTTAATATCCTCCTGTACTGATGCAGTTTGGCCCCACAGCTTTCACAGTTCTGTTGTTTAAAGTGTGTAACTAATTGAATTATTGTCATTAATTATTAACGTATGACTGTTCCTCTTAACTTATGAATAATTCTGTCTCTGTATACTGACAAATGTTCGCCATATGTCATCAAAGCCAAACCCGATGTCTTAAAATAACACATTATGTCTTTAAATATGCTCGCTTTTTCATTTTTCCACCATATTAATTATTAATTGGAAGATTTATACCAGGCATCATGTAAGTAGAACTGCCACAAACAAATATTTTCATTATTAATGAATTTGCCAATTATTTTCTCATTTAATTGATTAATAATTTTGTGTGTAAAATGTAAGACATTTGTTAAAAAAAACCTCCCAGTTTCCAAGGTGATTTTTTTTTGTGTTGTCAGAGCTGCAGATGGTCTGTCTTTGTAACTGTCTTCAATTAACCATATATGTGAATATTAAAAAATGGAGTTGCAGGATTTATCAGCTGTCATAATTGTTGCTAGTTCATTTTCTGTCAGTTCACTCATCAACCAATCATTTCATCTCTGACATGCAAGCAAATTCTCTTCGGCAGAAAAAGTGTCTCGTCGGTTGACTCGTTGCCTCAGCTCTAGCTGTTTGTTAGAGAACTGGATGGACAGACACTAAAAAAGCCACATATAGACAAATTGATCCCTGTCATTTCACGCCCACGAAGCTGCATCATTCAAACACTGGAAGACTGTACGCCCAGCTGCACTGTCAGCAGCTCCTCTTCATGGGTCAGTTCGCTAATGAACACCATGTCGCGCTGCACGCTTGAGTCCGTGTTGTTATGTACCTCGCCCTCTCCCACATCCTGTCTTTGCTGTTGCTCCTAACTTTGCAACCAATAAAATCTTTATTCCCCTCCAGAAAACTTGTGTGATGTTCCACTCAGCAAATCTCAGAAACGGGCTATGGAGCTCATTATTGAATCATCATATGGGCCGGCAGCTCGATGCGTTGATCAATTATTCATGGGAGTAAAATCTGAGGTGAATAACAAGTTCCTCATGTGTTCAGTTAGGATTGTAAACCCATGTATAACATCAGCTAGAGATCGCAGAGAAATAACTTCCGATCAGAAGATTTTTTTTTATTATATATCCTCCCAAAGGTGCTGAGATTTAGCAGTTTTCTCAGGGGGGCTGAACTGAGTCGCCCAGCGTCTTGTCATGCTTCAGGAGTCAGTTCACGTCTTCTCTTACTTCCCCTTCACTCTATCTCTTTCGTTTCCTGCCGAAATCTTAGAGGATGAGGTGGGGGCTTTTTTGGAATAACTCCAAACATCTGTTAAAACTTCCTCCACCTTTTATAGATCTTGACATGAAAGGGCTCTCAGCTTGACACTTTATTTTAGTGTTTCAGTCTAATTTAATGGGCCGTCATGACCGCACGGTGAAATATAAGTCCATAATAACCAGAGAAAGTGTGTTGCTTTAGCATATTGGTGATCTCTCATTCTCTCCTTTTAATTACTGAAGCAAGGGAATCAATAGAAAAAGGTGCTTTTGAAGCGAACTGATGCTTTTTCTCCCAGCAGTCAAGAATGATGAAATGAACCTTCAAGTCAGAGCAACTTTCCAATGTTTCCTCGGGTTTTAGATTCCTGAGAGAGTCGCTGTGTGTTTCAACCTTGAAAGTCAAAAATGTTTTACTTTTCCTGCTTCTGATTCTTTTTTGTTTCTTTCATATTCCCTAGATATATTTTTTCCTTCCCTCATGAGGCTTTTCTAAACAATTGTGTCAGCGTGTGCATGGGCAGCTTTGCAGACAAAACACACTGCAAAAGGACTTGAAAGCTGAACTGAAAACAATTTCTCTCTCTGCTGAAGAAAGACTCTCCGACTTTAAACAAAGGGAAGCCACCCTTGACAACTTCAAATACCCGTGGGTCTGTTTTCTGAGCACTTGTGGCTGGTTTAGCCCCAGCAACATTGGCTGCAACCAGCCGTTTATTAGTGGCCTGTCAGTAGAACAATAGCTGCTGTGGCCACGCGCAGAAGGAAGGGCAACTCTGCTAAGCTAAGTGACGAGGCTAACCACAGGACAAGGCCAGGAGAAGCCAAAACACAGGAAATTAGCCGCTGTTTACTTTTGCTTGTCTAGACTTGTTCCTACTAATTAAGTGTGAAGAGCCCCCTTGTGGATTTCTGATCTCTAAGGAATGAGCTCTCAAGGTTACTCCTGCATGTTTCATTGTTTGTGCTGCTTTTTGAAATGAAGCAGTGTTTGACCCATTTGTGGCCCCCAGGACTATGAGCTGTTGGCGTTAGCCCTACAATAATCCCCCAGCGACCCAGAAAGTCATTTGTAGAGCAGGTGGTTATGTGGGCCATAGGCCTAATAACACAACAATGGCGTCATATGGCTGAGAAAGTGTTAAAGACAGCAGGGGTTTGGCATCGCATTGTACATTATTTATACCTGGTCACTGCACTACCCTTGAGGTTTGAGCTTTATGGGCTACAACTGTATTTGAATATAATTGTCTAAAAGCAGCTGAAGTGCATCTTGAGTATGTGAGCTGCCACAGAATGCACACACACACACACACACACACACTCAGGACTTTAGAAATTGTGGTGTGTGTGACCTAGAGGGTTTTACGAACAGGAGAAGGGCTGATGTCACTCATCCAAGTCATCCATACATAGGATTAGAACGATGTATTGCGTGTTTGTGTGTGTGCATGCGTGCACCACAGATGAGCCATATTACCGAGAGTTATTGCCTGAGTTTTTTTATTAAATCTTAGTACCCCTGCTTTAGCCCCAACACTAATGTAGTCAGTATGGCTGAGTGCAGCTGTACCATTTTACCCATAATTCTGCAGGATATTGCACAAAGTACATTTGGTACAAAACAAAAGGGTGAAGGTTGACATATTTCCCAGCATGCAGCTGCATTCCTATAGCCTCTCATGGGGCTTTTTATGGGACAGTGCGAGGACAGAGGGGGTAAACTAAGAGGACAGTCCGAACAAACTGCTCTGTTCTCTGGGGCATCTTTTTCCAGATGAGGCCCTTATCTCACGGCCTCAGATGAAGCACTCTGAAAGTGTGTGTGTGTGATTTTGTGTGCTTGTGTGCGCGTGTGGGTGGCCTGTTTACATTCCACTGATTCCTCATGGGAATCCCGCTCTCTATCCTCTGTTCCCTATTTGCCTGGGAAGGTGTGTGTGTGTGTGTGTGTGTGTGTGTGTGTGTGTGTGTGTGTGTGTGTGTGTGTGTGTGTGTGTGTGTGTGTGTGTGTGTGTTTAGGATATTTTTAGACTTCTCTCTGAATTACAATTGGTCACTGTCCTCAGACCTGCACTTACTCTTGGTCAAACTTCACTCCTTCACAAACACACACATCCTGACGGACTCCTTAACCTTGGACTCTTTGGACTCCTGTTTGTGTTGTTCCTGTGAACAGTATGCACCTGAATGCACCATCCTGTTCCCCACAGCTTTGTATCCTGAGTACCCACACAGTTGTTGTGTATAAATGCTTCCTCTGTGTTTATTTTCAAATTAAAGCTTGTGATTTGTCCCTCTTCCAAACTCAGTCCTCTAATCAAGATTTCTAGGAAATCTTACACAACAAATTTTTTGTCGGGAGTGCGGAGATTGCAACCGTCATTTTTGTGCCCAAGCAGCTTAAAGGGCAAAATCTGAAATCTCTTCTCTGGCTCCGTTCACACTGTTAATTCCTCCTCAAGTGATGATTTCATGCTCCTTGCTGTGTCAGCTTATGTTGAACTAGTCACCTTTTTCTATTTCCCTCTTAATCCTCCAAAGCAACAATCACACACAGGCAAGCCTGGATTTGTGCTCATTTTTTAAAAGATTATTTTCACTGTATTTTTTTTTTTTGCTTTGTTGGATAGTAAACTGCAGAGAAAGACTGGAGTGACAGCTGATAGAGATTCCTTGTAACAATGATCAAGAAGTTCTTTACTTCACTCACTACCTATTTAAGGACACCAATCTCATTTTCATTGAATTTAGTTCCTCCTTTGAAAAATCCTTGACATCTGCTCCAAGCAACATCCTGCCTGCTCTGATAGCCTGACTCACAATAATTGATGTGACACTGATAGACACTCAGGAAGTTCTTAAGTAACCAATCCATAAAGACAAGTCATTATCGCCATAATATGATGTCATATGTTGCATTTTATATTCGACCCAGGGTGATAGCAGCGGGGGAGGGGAAAGAAATCACCATCAGCAGCACTCCAGGGGTCAGAGCAGTGTGGAGTGTGTGTGTGTGTGTGTGTGTGTGTGTGTGTGTGTGTGTGTGTGTGTGTGTGTTGTGCAGTGGGTTAAGTGTCCAGGGCTTTGCTAATGGCCTAATATGAGTTTGCGTTCCAGGAGAATTGAGAGGTAATTTACAAACACTGTAATGCAGTGGCTCTTGATTTCGAGGGGCACTCGGGAGGAGTGTGTGATGGGTTCCAGTTCAGACTTGCGTGTGCTGAGTGGTGCACAGTGTTGTGTAAACAGGCAGGTGACAAATTAAAGGAAAAAAAACCTGAAACACAGCGAATGCAGACGCCTCTAAGCAGGTTCACTGCGTGATACAATTAAGCAATGAACACCACGTCATACTCTGTGGCATGTACAGATGGGTGAGAGTTAATAGGAAAAACATCAGTGGATTCTCTAAGTTTCCTGAACTCGCAAAGATGAAGACCAAACTTCACACCCATTTGCTATTTTGTTGATGGTGGTAAGCATTGTCCAAAGGACCTGATACACTCAAAAAGACGGCACAGGGACAGCAGACGCTCTGTTTATAAGTGGGCTCGTTCGTTTTACGCATACAATCCACACATTTAGACCCTCACTGCTAAGTCACGCAGACTCTTGTAGGTTTTTCATTGACTTGTGTTGAGTGGAGGAATGATTCCTGCGCTGCCATTTACTGTTTGGTCAGTCATACAGTTGACTCACCACTGGCGGTTCAGGACAGGGATCACTGGAAGATAGATGGATAGATAGATACTTTATTTATCCCCAAGGGGAAATTCATGTGTCCAGTTCACCGTTGATGAAAATAATAATAAATCAACAATAATTATTAAATGCGTCCACTTCCTTTGGCATTTTGGTTTACAAAATGAAAAATGTTAAAGTAGCAGGAGAAGAACAGAATATACAGTATGTACGGGTCAGTCATGAACAAGTTATTTTACCTAGCTAGCCTTCCTGTTATATGACTGTGTGCGAAGTGCAATTACATCCACTCCTCACACTGAAGCAGCACCTCAGTAAGTCACTTCAGCAAGTCACAATAACATGCTGAAGAGCAGACCTTGGACATGTCTCTTCTGAATTGACAACTGCACACAGCTTCCAGCGGTATTTACCCTCTGAGAGGGAGTCGTAAAGACAGTATTGTAAATACAGCTGATAAGCACTATTCATTTTGTGAAAGCCTGTGTCTGTATGCCACATACTTTCTCAGTCAGCCTGTGAATAATATCAGCGAGTGTCACCTCTGCCTGCCTCGCTGTCTCCACACATCTTGCCACATTATCCACCCACTGTGTCGAAATGGATTTGCCTCCGGCCACCTCAGCTTCCTTGAAAGTGTCAGTGTGAAGGTGTCTCCGTTGCATTTTCCCTCTCAGACTGCCGTCTGCATACTTAGTGCTTTAATGTATTGGTTCACTTCGCTCACTCCGTCTTTCTCCCTCCGTCTCTCTGTCACGCTCATGTCTGTCGCCTGCTAATTGGTTCATCTCTATTCGGATGACTCTGTCTCTGTGTGTATGTGTGTGTCTGTCCATTTCTCACCATATTTTTGTGTCTAAATCCCCTGTGTGTGTGTGTGTGTGTGTGTGTGTGTGTGTGTGTGTGTGTGTGTGTGTGTGTGTGTGAGTGACTGACTGACTGACTGACTGACTGACTGACAGCAGATTTTCCGCCACTAGCAGGCGTTCTGTTTGCTGCTCTGATGCACATTCAGTTGGTTCATTTGGTTTTCAGCTTTCCCTCGGGACACACTGAGCCGCCCCCATTAACTGATTTGAGAAGGGGCTGTGGCAGCCACCGCCGCTTTGTAAACAAACATTCTACCATGTCATTTATTTATTAAACACGGTTTGTCCCCCTAGTTCGTGGAGGTGTTGAATATAGGAAGCGGTTTGTCGACAGAGGAGCTTTAGCTGTGTGATTATGCAGCTTTTTGGCTTCAGTCGTGGTTGGAAAGAGACGTCAGCGGTGAATAATTACTCTCTGCTGTCTTCACTGGCAAACAACAGGTGACAGTGATAAGTAGCTGGTCAAACAGCCTGCCTCGACTGTTGCACTGCAACTAGCTTGTTAGAAAATATCTGTAGCTTAAAGGCATACCAAGACTCCAGGATGTAACTGAGCCTGGCCAAGAAATAGTCCAAAAATCTAATGAGATATAATGAGATATAACATGTTCATGTGTGAGCTTTAGAGGTGTTGCTATGCAGATTTTTTTTACCTTCAGCCAGGCTAACAGTTTCCCACTGCTTCCAGTCCAACCAGCTGCTGGCTGTATCTTCATATTTGCCATATACACACAGGGGTATTTAATCTTCTCATCTAACGCTCAGCAAGAAAGCAGATGAGTGTATTTCCCGAAAATGTCAAACTATTCCCTTTTAAAATAGAACACTCTGCATATTCTCTCCAAATATGCTGTTGGTTTGATTACCTCCTGTCTGAGTGCCTCTTCTTCACCCTCTTCACTTACCGCCAAGAAATACGGAATAATCTTCCGGTGGCGAAATGAGGAATCAAATGGAATCGTGAAGAAGGTGGAGGCAGGGCCGTGTCTGCCTCGTGCAATCGTTTCAGAGTTGCTCAGGCGTGCGGATTTAACCAGAAATCTGGAGATTGCTTGTCTGAAGGTTGCCATGTCTTGCAGCATGTCCTCCCCCCCCACCCCCCCCCCCCCACCCCCCCTTCTCCTCCTAGCTCATATAGAGGTTGCCATGTATGTTTGGCTGCAACCCCCCACCACCACACACACACACCACCACACACACACACACACACACACACACACACAAACACAAACACACACACAGCCACCCTGGCCAACCACCCCCAGCTGCTGTTTCTGATTGTAGATGTGCCCTTTGAGTCCCTGCAGGCTTCCATATTTTACCATATATTTATGGGGGAGCAGACGTGTTGAATATGCTATGGTCTGGAGAGGGGTGAGGCTGGGGGGGCTGAGAAAGAGGTGAGAGAGGAGGTTGAGAGCAGAAGGATGAAGAGAGATGGAGACAGAGACAAAGAAAGGATGATGGACAAGAAAAGAGATAGGGAAGAGAAAGAAGACAGAACAGAGAATTTGGAAGATTTGGTGCTTTATGTGAATGGGAGGAAGAGAGCTGTGTGTGTGTGTGTGTGTGTGTGTGTGTGTGTGTGTGTGTGTGCGTGCGTGCCTGTGATATTAAACAAACCCGGCCAGTAGAAGTATGTCTGAAAAATGCCTTGCTCTGAAAGGTCAGAAGCAGCATCAACAGGCATCCTTCACTTTTTCATCCCTAACTCTCCTCTATCTTCCCTCTAACTTCTCCTCACATATCCACACACACTCTCTCTCACACACACATACACACACACACCACCCATTAGCGAACCAGACTTGTGCTCCCTCTTCAGCTCAGCCACAGTGTGTCACAGTCCGCAGGGTTGGACAGAGGGTTGGAAGGGTCTGACCCCCTGCCACTCGCCCCGTCTGGGTCGTCTAATAAACCCACCCCTGCTGTGGTTAGAGGCTTGTAAAGACGGATCACATTTCCATTTCAGTTGCTCATCCGCTCACACACATATACACACACACACACTGACACACACCTCTATTAATCCCCCCCTTCCCCCCTTATTGCCCTGTGCCTTTTGTCCAAAAGGCTGGCGTCAAAGGAGGAGATAAATGAGGTGCTGCGTGGCAATTTTCAGAGCAGTGGCGGAGGGTGTGCAGCCTCAACAGCTCAGGGGTGTGTCTGCAAGACTTGGAAGAAGAAAGAAAGAATCATATTGGTTTGTGTTAATGCATCTTTGATAGAGAAAATGTGTGCTTGTGTCGTTGTCGTGTCACCTCATTTGTGAATTCGCCGGAGCGAGAGCGAGATCATGCGTCTCCAGGCATCTGTTGCATTTCATTAGCAGCTTTTAGAATTACCTCAGTGGATTTCTCTCTCTCTCTCTCCCTCTCTCTCTCTCTCACTCTCTCACACTCACACACACACACACACTCACATATGACACCCTTCATCCTATTCCATCCACCCCGATAATCCCTTTTATCTTGGCGGCTATTCAGCACCTAAAGGCCAATGCCACTGAATAATGATGTGGTCGTATCTACTCCTCATTCACTCTAATGCTAATCTTCATCTCAAGGTGACAAAGATAGAAAGATTTTATGCATGTAGGCGTTTGACGCTGAATAAATCTAATCAGAGGTGTGTGGTATCTGCTCGTCTGAGCGCCGTTAATATTTCCATTTCCCTTTTTAAAGAAAGAAAGCTCCGCTTTTTCGAGCGTAGTATCAATTTAGCCGCAGAGCAGGAGTCAAAATGACGCACACGCATGTTCACACACAGACAGACACACCCTTCGTTAGCCCTCTCATTTCACGGCACTGTCCATGCTCTTCGTCCTCAAATTCCTTTAGTTCAACAGTTCACCCCCCCCCCACCCTCCCACCCCCCCATCCCTTCATTAGTGTTTGCCAAGAAGGTCACTTCTAATGTGAGTGACAATCCCTGAAATCATCCCAACAATCCATCTCTCTCATTCACGCTCCGCGCCTCCATTTACATATTTGGATGACATGCCTGGCTGGTTTTGTTTAATCACTGTAAATTGCCCCGCTGAACAATTACCGAAGTCAGTTTTGTTTTAGCATTTTATTATTAGCTGTGCGGCCGGCGCTGTCACAAAGCTAATCAGTCCGAGACAATGACAGAACGCGTCTCTATGCTGGAGTGAGGGGAATAAAAGTGCTTTGTCAGGAACATGGAGACTAAAAAAATGTCTCTGTGTGGAGTTCAGCTCCGTTCATTACATTTCAAATGAACTTGGATGTTTTGCTCGCGAAGCATTGTGGCAAAAACACACATGACCCTTCACGTGGTGTTAGAAAAGTGTTTGTTGTCACCCTCAGAGGACAGCTGTAGCTGCTACAGCTGCGGTTTCTTTTGGAAGCTGTAGTTATGTTTAAGCGATGGACGAAGTTCTGGGTGACACACTTCCTCTTTTCCAGGAGCAGAGGGAGCGTGAGTGCGAAGTAGAATCGAAATTGAAAGATTCATCATGTGTAAGGAAGACGCAACTAAGTGAGTCTGTGAAAGCTGTTATTCAGGAGGGGGAAAGAGAGAAGTGGAACTGCAGTTGAAAGGTTTTAAGTGTTTGAGGGGGAGAGAGTGAATATTCGTTCCATACAGTGTGTTAGCGGATCACACAGACTCACATTGTTAAGCTTCGTTCAACGAACACTCACAGAATCAAACGATTTAAATGCAGAGCAACGGCCTCAGGCACTGGCAGAAAGGACAATAATAGGGTAGATAAACTAGGGAGAAGAAGGGAAAAGGCTCACTGGAGACAAAAAAAAGAGAATTTAAGGCATAATGAGACAAATATAAGCTCATTTGTTTTTAATGTGAATTTACCATGCTCTCTTTGTCACTAAACTATATTTTCCAAGCTGTAGTGGAGCAAAAATGCCAGCGGTGATCCAGCCTCGGCTTTTAGTTCATCCAATTTGAATACAGTAGTTTCTGGTTCAGCTGTGCTTTCTGAGCGAGTTTCAGAGGAACATCTGCAGGCCTCCAAAGAATTCTGGGTCAGCGGCGTCCTCGAAAAAAACCGTGAGAGGAGGGCAGGAAATGTATCTTTCCCATGGGCCTGAGCGACATTAACTAGAGGCAGATTTTACAGATGCGCACACATGTTTACATAATCCCTGTACGTACACACACAGAGCCTCTGCCGACTGTAATGGCTCTGCGAGGTCGGCACCGGACATGACACAGAAACGCTCACGGAGAGGGAGAGCTTTGTCATTTACGGGTGAAGACAGAGGACACATGTTGCTGCTTCTGCGGCCTTGCAGCTGGTCGGGATTCAAGAGGAGAGAAGATGGAGGTTGAATTCTTGAAACTAGATCCTCCAGTTAACCACGAGACCACCAGGACATCATGTAAAATGTGGTTGCAGAGGATTTATCATAAAATAGACAAGTACAGTAACTGGATATTGTAGTTCCCCTCTTAAATATGTTTTCATCGCAGTACAATACAGAGAAAACACACACGCAACAAAAAGGAAGAACAGAGAATTAACACATGCAGATGTTGCGCGGAGCTTTTTCAATTATGAACATTCATCTTGTTCGGGGGAAAATGCTTCATATTTCCTTTATACATCCCCAGTGAGAGTTCAATATAAATGCTGCTTCGAGCAGATGCTGCCACTGTATCTCGAGAGAGAGAGAAATGATTGCAGTCCTGCGTTTGGATGAAGATATAACACAGATATCTGTAATATGAGAATATGGGGGGGGGGGGGGTCGCTAAATTATGCAGTTTCAATTTCCCCATTTAGGGAGGATAGATCAATTTCTCATGCTAAAACCATTAACCCTGAGGAGAGACAGTGTTACCAAGGCAACGCGGATTATGTCCCTTGATCAGAAGCACCTGTTTTCATGCTTGTGCAGACATAGGCTCAAACGCAGAGACAGTGATTAGTAAATGAGACAGCGAAATATACAGCGAACCAGCAGCGTCAGTCCTCCAGCTTCACACACACACACACACACACACACACACACACACCTACATTCCTCATTTCTCAACTGACACTTGTAGATTTTTTTTTTCCTACATTCAATTCAAGAGATGCACCTGTGTCTCTGCATGTGGACGGACTGTATCGCAGTGTCTCAGTTCAGGGCAGGGTCCCTCTTGCACCGCAGCCTGTGGGGAGTTGTGTTTCACCAACCCTCCCTGGGGATGGGTGTGTGCAAGGATTTATGCGTCACTATGACTATGTAGGCCTGTGTGTGCATTCTGCTTTTTCTTTCTGTTTCCTTTTCTGCCTCTTTTTCTCTGTGTTTATTCCTGTGGTTGTCCTCTCTCTCTCTCTCGCTCTCTCTCTCTCTTTCTCGCTGAATTCCTGTGGATGCAGTATGGCTTCTGTACATCTTTATTACCCTCCCTCTCTTTCTCTCTTTCTCTTCCCTTTTTTCCTCTCTTGGCAGCCGTCGCTTGTTCCTTCTTCTTCTCCCCTCCCCCATTTCCTCCACCCCCACCGTCCAAATGGCCCTCCGGTCAGGACACAAGATGGTCAGTGGTGTGTGTGTATGTGTGTGTGTGTGTGTGTTATGTGGTGCGTTCAGGTTCGTTGTTTTCATGACCATTTCATTCGCACAAAGAAGGAATCATGTTGGGAACCAAAGTTCTTTAAAAAGACTATTTGTGCATTTAAAAAGGTATCGTATGTATGCGCAGGAATATGTATCATGTTTATCACTATCATAGTCTGTTGATGTGCATTTCTGTGCTTTTGTGCATGCATGTTTAACTGTTTATCCATATATCACCTAACCCTAGCTCTAGTCATGCTCATGTCATGATATTTGGGTGATATTAGTTGGCTGTGATCAATTAGGAGGCATTCTCCCTCTGTCACCGACTAGCTGGCTATCAATGGAACGAGCGATGGAGAGGACAGTGTGGGATAGAGCTTGTTAAAAGAGGCTTTCATTTTTCTTTGTGTGTTTCAGTGAAATAGTTGTATGCCCAGTTTGGTCCAAAGTGTCTACCACAAAGCGACCTCAGTACAGAGACCCCGCAGAGCGCTGACTAGTTGTTTCGGGAGCAAAAAAGTCTTTGGGTTGTGCTTCATCCTTGCAGAACCATTACCACCAGCGTGGTACAGGTGAGCGTGTGTGTGTGTGTGTGTCACTAAATGTGCAGGGTGTGTATGTATGAATTGATGTTTCTGCTGGCCAGAAGAAGTTGCGCTTTTGCATACAATGCATTTGTGACAGGGAATCCTAGTTAATTTCCCCAAACAGTGCACAAAAAGGAGTCTCTGCAAACGAAGCAGAAATCCTCATTGTGTGGAATAAACTCCCGTCATCACTTTCTTCCTAGCTCCTTTTATAATTTTAGAAATGTTGCTTTGAGCTTCCTGCAGTGCTCCACACAGGCATGATTTTTGTAAAGAAAGTTGAGGCAGCCCCCCCCCTCTAAAAACTGGATTATTTATTATTGTGGAAATGCCTTTGGCTCTCCTATGAGAAGCTTCTCGGGGCTCATTTTTCAGCAGCAATCCAGCTGTAAACCTTCCACCGTCTGCGTGCACCCAGAGGACCCTGCAAAGGAAGGTGTCACACAGCCACACAGGCATCCACAGAAACTGAAGCACTGCTTTGCATGTGGATGTTAATACTCTCTCTCTCTCTCTCTCTCTCCCCCCCCCCCCCCGCTGTCCAACAGCTTGTCCCACACACACATGAACACACACACACACAAACACGCACACGGCTCTGCCTGGCTTGTACGCTTCATTGCAGTGTCAGGTAGGGTCTCTGCCTGTAGAGCAGAAGGGCTCAGGCTGGATTCCTTGCCTCTTTGGCTCTAGTTTCTTGCATGTTGGGTTATGCCTTGATGGGGCTTGTGGTTAGTCTCGGGGTCTATGTGTGTGTACAGCTGGCTTAGGGCAGAATTTGGACTTCTGCCTTTAATTCCCAAAACACATTCCTTTTCGAATGGCTTTTCCAGTCAGTTATTTTCTATGGCATGAAACAGAAGACAGCCACACTGATTGTGTCTCCTCCAAGGCTTCTGTTTTCTTTCATCAAAGCCTGGAAGCGCCGGGAGACAGAGAATGACAGCATAAGAGAGTACAGTTGTAGTCCTTGGCTTGCTGTCTTGTATCACATGGTGGTGGCCTGGAAGGAGTTTTCCACTGTGAAAAAGATACTCAGAACTTTTATATGTGGTGTTTATCAAGCGCTCAGGAATGGAGTGTGTCCTCACGGGGAAGAATGGATGGTTTACTCCTTCACATATTTTCTACTCAGCAGGGAAGTATGTCAGCAATGTTTTTTCCAGAGCTGGATCTGTGTTTGTACTTAACAGGTTCTTCATACCATTTGAGTTAAGATGGTGGAGTCTGAGTTTGTTTTTTTGTTTTTTAATGACATAAAATGTGGCAGAGCAGGAGACAGGGAATACTGGAATGTGCTGGAGCTCTCTGCCTGACAGAGAGCAAACGCAATGCTACGTGAAAGTAAGCCTATGGAATATTTGCTCAACAGTGGCATTTACAGGATAATGTTAACAGTGAAACAGCGGGATAAGTAGTGTCACAAAGTCAAGGAACTGACTTAGTGTCAGCTAAACTGTGATATCTATCCTCAGTTTGCTAATATTAGCTGACATTAGCGACCTGGTGACACCAGAATAAATAAGACTGTCTCAGCAAAACCCCTGAATGTTCTGGACCGAGCAAGGGAGCTTTGTATTGCTTAAGATTTTAACTTTCATTTAAAAGAGGAAGAATTAAATAATTTTTTTTTGTTGTTCTCTGGCTTTAAAGCTTTTGTGGTATGTTAAGATACTTCTCTCTGCAATGAAGTTAACAAAGCAGGCCACATGTAGCAGAAAATTGTCATGGTAACTGTTGAAGCTGTTTAAGTTTAAGTTGATAATAAATCAGTTAGTGGTTTGACAGACTTTTTAGTTTTGATGGTGTCATAATCAGTATATCGTCACTGGTTACAGCTTCATGTACTGTATATGAAGAGCTGCTTGCGTTTCAGTTTTTCATGTCATTTTAAATGTGACGCAGTTTTTTTGCAATAAATAAATAAACAATGAATCTAGGGACTGGATTGGACCCGATTAAGTGGTTTGGGTATCGGCCATGACAAACCCGATTCACGTCAAGTACAGTGTTCTTGTTAATGCCATTATGAAATTGTGTTTCTTTTACTTCTCTTAAGTACCATGACAAACCCTGGCCATTTTGTCTTACATGAAAATGATTCCAGTGCGGACTATACAGTGTCTTGTTCAGTTTTTAAAAGAGAGCGTTGGTTTGGGCTGAGTGTAAAGAAAGATAGGATCAGAGCATCTCTAGATGAAACATTACAATAATCTTCACAGCTTCAACATGCAAGTTAATGTGATTTAAATGGTAAAAAAAAAGCCAGTTTTCCTGTATTTTTTGTAATTTTTTTTCTTGCCTTCTCAAACTTAATAATCTCTTTTGTGGTTATTTTTTGATTAATTACTGATTGATTACTAATCTTGAGAAAAAAAAAAAAAATAAAAGTCTCAACACAAAGTCCAGCTTGTTGATTCCAAAGCTTTCGCCCACATCTCGGGGGTCTTCCTCAGCAGGTGGAATTGCACTGTTGTCATGGAGATGGTCTCTATCAGAGGCTACAGACCATACTTGAACACAGACAGATGTTACAATCCACCCACCCATATACAAGCACCTGTTATCACATGATGAAAGTAACATTCTTATGTCATGGGATAACAAGGAAACCATCTCCATGATAACTGCGTAACACTATCACCCGAGGAAGGCCATGAAATGTGGTTGAAAGCTTTGGAAACAAAACAGAACAAAAAACATACGACAACATACACCCCTCCTGCAGTTTAATAGTTCTCTGTAAGTTGCATTCAAAACATTTCTGTGTTTTTCTGTTACATTTCTTCTTTCTTTCTCTCTCTCTACCACCATAAATAGCGCTGATGGCTAGAAGGGAATGTTGCCATGGTGACACAGTGCTATGGCAGCCGGTAATTATTCTGGCTTAAGTGCCAGCGGAGACACACACACATGAGCTGGCCCACTGTGGCAGATAGTGACACCTGGACTTCAGCCACTCAGACGGAACCGGATGAAGAATTTTTCAGGAAAAAAAAGAAAAAAAAAGGCCGCATTTTTTAATCACATGTGGACAAACTAAAATGTGGGAATATGGATCGAAATATAATAGCGTGAAAGTGTATATTCACCTTTACGTACAACACTGGTGTAACGGGAAATGTTCAGAGGTTTGAGGGCAAGATTCATACGATTATAGACCGATGGATGATTGGGTGTGTACAAGACATCATGTGTGGTGTGATATGATACAGAGATGATGTCACCTGGTTGCATGGACCAACTGGTCAATAAAGTGGATATTGTGTGTATCCTGTGTAGAAGAAACATTGGAGACAATCTCATAGACACTGCACATGGGTGAAGTGTGTGTGAGCAGAGAGTGTGTGTGTGTGTGCGTGCGGCCGAGAGGTTGCAGACAGCCTGTTGTCCAATATGTTTTTTGATATGGTCATTAAAAAACAAGAGCATAATCACAGTTCCCTCACCACTCTCCCACTCCCACACTAGCACAGCTTACTTCCAGGCATAGACACACACACACACACACTTGTAGTCCACACCCTCACAGAGCAACACCATCCACCAAGGATAATATTCAGCTCAGTGCTTTTTTTATTTCCGCCAAGCAGTAATCCCCCCCTCCCCTTATCTGCTCTCTTCCAGGCGAGGCCAACCTGACTAATCATCCGAGGTGTCAAGGTAAGGTTGTGTTTGCCTCTCACCATCCACTCACACTGATAGCAACATGAGCCCCGGTGTATTTTTCATCCAGGAAAACACAACACGGCGTTCTGACAAAAACAGGAATTCCTCAGTGGCCTTTTGAAGGAGAAGTTAAAATTGTCTTCTTCAGCCTCATCTGGTTTGCCACAAAACTTCCTCGTTGCTAGAAGACGGAGGGCGCTTCCCCAACTCCCACAATCCCCAGTCACATTAGCATAGGCGAAGCAGACAGACACAATGGAGTTTTTTCACCACCGGCACAGAATTACACATTTTCTGCACACTCACACACGTACACACACATCGCTCCAGAACAGCAGTTTGGCTCGTGCGTACGCCAGGAGAAAACAGACAAGGGAAGATGGATTGTCATATTTTTGTCACCGATCCCTGCCAGGTCTGCTGTAGCTGTCTCTTCTGCTGATTGAGAGGAGAAGGGCGTGTGGATAGATAGCCAGAGAGAAACCATTCCTGACTTTGTGCTCCCTGTCAGTCATGTAGTGCGTCACCTTCTCTTTCTGATCACCTTTTCACTCCTGCTCCAAATCCCTCCATCTCTGTCACAGTCACCGCAGTGCCTAAAGTCCTGACATACCCCCTTTACAAGCAGCACGCGCACACACACACACACACACACACACACACACACACACACACACACAGCAGGATGCAAACCTGCCTCTCCACATTTATCTGGTTGGAGTTTATTTTTTTTTAGGCTCAGAGACGCACACAATCTCATCCCTGCCACTACCTCCACCCTCCATGACTCACCCCCCGTAACACCACACGGCCTCCATAAATCACCTTTCATAACATCAGGGCCTCCATCAGTTTGGTGAAACCCAACTTTGGCTGTTAGACGGGGACGTGATGAGGTTGCTTATGCTGTGGGCCGAGCCCAGACACCAGTTGTGGAGTCTCTGGTGTGAGGGCCACTGCAGCAGACTGAGGCAGATGACTGTCTGCAGTGCAGTCTGACGCCGCTCTGTGCTGCCACCTGCTGGCCACATGTGATCACAGGCTGCGGCCGAGCTGCCGGTGAATGATATGATGACCAAAACCAGCAATTGCCTGCGTAGCCAGAGCCTGATAAAGCTCATTTCTCTGTTCCCTGGGACTCCACTGACACCACACCATTGAACAGGATCAGTTTGATTATTCATTATTGTTTCATTATACAGGTTTTTACTGGTGTCAGACTAAAATAATCACATTGTTACTCATAGTAGAACTGAAAATACCAAGTGTCTGTGATGAAGCAGCTGCATTAAAATCAACTCATTTCAGTTTGTTTGCTTGACAGATCAAGTGTAGTTTGAACAGTTCGTCTGACTGTATCCTTCAATAAACTGTCTTTATCCTCCACCAACAGTAGTCATTTAGGAAATGATGAAAAACACACAGATTCTTCCACTACATATTTAATCTCACTGTAAGGTACTATGATATGCGGTTTTCCACAAACTCCATTTGTTCAAAGCTGGAAGTAATGATCCAACAACATGATGATTTTTGGTCAATTATTTCATTTAATTTCCATGTTTTCTGTTTGATATTTATTTGAAATGACAAATTTTTTTCTTTCTATCTTTCTTTCTTTCTTGTGTTTCGTTAGCCGGTACCTGTCCGATGTCTTCTCCTCCCACAGTGTGATGCGTCATGGCTCCGGTGCTGAGTGGAGTGTGGTGGGGGCCGGAGGCGGGTGTCGTCGGGTCGGGGGCAGCAGCTGCTACCGGGGTCGCGTCGTGGCTGGGGAGTGAGCAGCTGGTCCTGGTCGTCACCCTCAGCACCCTCACTGCCCTGCTGCTGGTCTCTGTGCTGTTGCTGTTGTGTGCTAGCTGCCAGGGGTAAGCACCATCACACACACACACACACACACACACACACACACACACACACACTAATGACCTATATAATTGTTGTTCTAGGAAACACTCCCATATCTAGAAGAGGTCACAAAAGGCTGACGTGTGTTATGATAACAGTTTCCTGGTTTTACGTAATGATACATCCTGCTGTGCAGACTATCTAAACAGAATCTACTCTTGCTGGAAATGCCAGCTGAGCATGAGAGTGTTGAAAATAGCAGAATTACCTGAGAGGACGTTCTTGGCAACAGTAATTATAGGTACAAGAATGAGGAACAGTGCCTGTGAGTATAGTAAGGAATGACCTCAGGGGTGTTTTGGCATTAATATGTTTATTGTGTGTGCTGTCAAAAAGGAATTGTCCGCAAAGTGTAACACATACTTTAATATATGAGTATAGAGAATATAAGAATTTACAGATATACAAAACGAGAGATCACTCATATAGTTTCTGCGAGAGATGGCACTGCAGAGATAAAGCTTTAGTGGCCGTCAGCACAAACACAGAAAGTCTTTGCTCAGTCTCTCTGTCCTGCTCAACTACTCAGAGTATAACAGAGATTTTAATGTCATCTTGTGAAACACAGTGCGGTCTATGGGTATTTGGACAGCTTTGTTTTAGCTCTGTCCTCCAGTCCATCGGATTGTGAATGAAACAATGACAATGCTAACGAGACACCAACTTCCTGCTTTGATTAGAAGGGGAAGAAATTAAATCCAAACATCCACATCTGATGCTGCATGACGAAACTATTGATACCTCTAAGAGTAAAAGTAGAGCTTTAATGTCCCTGAGAACCAATTTGACTCACACATAGGCCGCAGTTAATAAATAATACATGTAAAAAAAAAAAAAAAAAAAAAAGTAGTGAACACAGGTACGCACTAATGTAATCCAATACAACAGCCCTACCATAACATCCATCTTTATGAAGCTCTTAATGCTAAGTTGTTGGTGACATTTTTGGAAATGTGTAAATTCAATCATGTATTTACTATTGACATCTTGGATAAGGAGGTGTGCTACTGTCCTTCCATTTTACACACACGAGGGGACAGAATATTAGAAACACCTCTGAATAAAACTATGACGTCAACGCTAAAACATAAAATGTCAACAAGAACTGAACGCTAAAGGGATCATAAAAGAAAATTGCTTTTCAACGTCATCGTTTCGTTTGAGATCTGGTGTGCTGAAGAACACAGGAATAACAATCAGTATCCACTTTTATATTTATCTCTGTTCTCTCATCTCTCAACTCCTCTGGTTTTTTAGGCAGAAGAAAGCAGCCAATGGACATCCAGCTGGAGACCATGACAACCTGATGAATGGAGTGAGTCAGACTTCGAGGTTTATCTTCCTTGCAGTAGGCTGGATCAAGCATAAGCTACATTTCTGAAGAGGAATTAAAGGAATATTTTGAAGGGATACTGAAACACCTCACAGATGGCGGCTCTGATGAAAAGGCTGCAGCTGAAAAATGATTTTCTAAAATCGTGATTAGGTTTCCAGTTCTGCTCGTTATGTTTGTCATGTGTTTTTGTGAGTGTGCGCGTGTTATCAATGTGAAGCAAAGTGTGTTTTGAGTCAGCTTGCCGCACAGTGTGTCAAACAGATGATTAATTACACCCACACATGCACACATGCACAGTCTCTAAACAAAGGGAGAGATGGACAAGGTCGGGGGTTGGTGTCGTCTTGGGACTGTGGGAAACTCGAGGAACAAGAAACTGTCAATTCCAGCAGTGGGAAAATAAATAATTTAATATGAATTCATAAAAAAAAGAAAAAAAAGAAGGTTTACTCAGACTTGTTCTCTTGTTCAAACAGAAGCACCCACGTAGTGTTACAGATGGAAGCACACAGTGACGTACAGTCCTCATTACTCCCAGCATGGGAGTCATGTGATGTGTCTGTAATCAGGCTGTGTAATCACTGGTAAACGAGGCTGTGGATAGAGCTGCCACATTGGCTGCATGCCTGAATAACGTGCACACTCGCACAAGTCTCCATCCTGATGTCCCATGATACACAGACACACACTTACACACACATTCTTTCACATTTGCCTCCTAACCCACTCCCATACCACAGGAACATACACAAAGAAACATGGCCTCCCTGCACTCCTCCTGACTGACAGCCTGCACTTGTTCGCAAGATTGTTCCTAAATTGCAGCCGGTTGCAGATGGGGAAGTGGTTATTCCTGCTAAGAGAGCACTTGTGGGAAATTCCACTGGCCTTTATTGTTCAGTTTTGTTTTACATTAGTAACATAGTGTGTGTTTCTTTTTTTTTTTTTAAGATCACTGAAAAGAAAGAATGAAACTAAATTCAGGAAAGCCGAAACACAACGGGCACAACAATGTGAAAAAAAATCCGTATTTATAGAGTTGACCTTTGCACTCTGTAGATATTAGTACTCATAAAGTGTACATGTCCTCTTGAGCATCGTTTCATGGACATAGATAGTAATAACCAACTCCCATAATACAGATGATTTAGTAACCAAGCAACATTTAAATGTGACAAATGCCTGGCTTACACAGACTAAGTGACATCCACTCACTCTTTTATTCTGTCACTCCCTCTGGGGCTTTGTGTGTGTGTGTGTGTGTGTGTGTGTGTGTGTGTGTGTCAGCCTACATGCCTCACTATGCACACACATATCCCTCTGAGCCTTTTTGCATTTGATGGATATCTTCACCCTAACCTTTACGCAGTAGCACAATTGCGGGGTGGTCAGACTGTTTCAGGAGGGACCCATTTAAATGATGAACCATGTCACAGCCTGACAGGTTAAATGGGGGTCTTCGTCTTTGTGGATGAGTAGATTGGCTCTTCCTCGCTCACCCACAATCAGTCTGACTGTCTGTCTGTGGCCACATCCTAACGCCTCTCACGCCGCCTCTTCATTCACACACGCATTCAACATATGTTAACTTTTTTTTTTAACCTTAAGGGTGAATGTAACCTAAATGAAGCGTCTCATTCGGTCCTTACCCAGAGGACAGCATTATAACACCACATCTCATGTCTTTGACTGTGACGCTCATTTTGGATCCTGAAGAAGTAAAGAAGGAATTTTCCACCTTCGTCGAGAAAAACTGAAACAAAAGAAAAACATTAGAGATACTTTGGTCATAAAATAGTTAAAGATTACATCATAGTCACCAACAGTTTTGACAGTAGATGACCACTAGGTGGGGTTGTGGAGCTTCTAATACACAACCTCACTGCTCACACAGGAGGAAAACAACAAACCTAAACAAAGAGAATCTTGACTTACACCAGAGGATATGTTTTCACAGTCATTTCTAAGCTGTTAGTAATGAGTGACAGAGTTGCCTATAGAAAGAAGACGGTTAATGTTTAAATCAGACGGTGATAAATCCTGCGTCAATACGGCAGGTGCAGAGCACATCCTGTGTTAATTAGTGTAGTGTCTTTTCAGTGAGTATTATTTGGAGTTGATGAGAGTGTTGATTTGAGTGTTTGCTCGCTTGTAGAGCTGATTCCACTTTGATCAAACCCACGGTGTGGATTTTTGCACTATCACAGTTTAATTAGAGCTGCAGAATTTGCCATGTGATTTAGCGAATAGGGAAACAGCTGGAGGGCATGGACTCGGTGTTAAAAAAAAATCTGCTGAAGTGTCCTTGAGCAACACTGAATCCCTGCCAGTTTCAGGGTTATTGCTCTGTAGCTCTGACTTTCCCGCAGAGGGAGGCAAGGTAAAATAGGGAGGAAAATATCCTTGTGGCTACCCATAAAACATCATGTTCTGTGGTTTGAGTCATTTTTTTATTTGACTCTGTCATGTTGCCCTCTTCTGTTAAACTGTTTTCTTCAGTGTTTCATAATAATGAATCAACATGGCATTAAGAAGATGAAATTAGAAGTATTTATAAGAGGAGAACACAAACCCATCTACTGAGATGAGGATAAGCAGCAGCGTATCTTCATTAGGCATAAGTCATTTAACAGTTTTGTTTTTCACACTTGCAGAAATTACGCACTTGCATAAATCTTTAGATGTCTTTTCTTGGTGGATAAAAATGCACTCAATGCATATAATTAATCATGCATAGCATACTGATAATGAGCTTAAAGTAATCAGTAATGTGGTTAGAAAAGCAAAGAAAAGCAGGGGAGTGAGAAAACTGTAATCAGTGCTGCAAATATGAGAGTTGTGTTCCCCAAAATCCTGAAACCCCTGAAAGTAATGTCCCTTTTGGAGACATTACTGAAGGCTTTTGGATTGCACAGAGGTGTGAAAGTCATCTACCCTGTGCAAGCTGACAAGTGCAGATGTATTTCTTGGTGTGTGATGTAATTGAAAAAAAACAAAGACTGGATTGTTCATGTGCCTTCGTTTTGTCAGGCTCACAGCCTGTGCGTTGAGAACCCAGAGGTGACTAACATCTTGTCCTTTGTCGCGCAGGTGTCAGAGAGAGAGACGATCAGCCAATCAGTAGACAGTCCAGCAACTGATATGGCTGTCAGCACCTCGCACAATGGTCCTTTAACCAGCGGTACAAGTAAGCAAAGATAGTTAGCTTAGCTCAGCATGTCATGTCCTCACTGTCCGTGTAGTTAACTGTTGTATCTGCACCATTTGGTTTCAATATTAGAGTCATAGCTACACATGTACATGATGATGATAAGAAGAAGATTTGCGTGGCAGCTGTTGTTATTCAACATTTTTGACCTCAGCTGTTGTTTTGTTATGAGCATATCTATGTAATGTTCTTAGTCATAGAGATTAGTAATTTTACCTGGATGGGTGCTTATCATTAATAAATAACAGGAAACTGGAAATAGTAATAGATCTAGGGTCATGAGATCTGTAGTCATCAAGAGGGAAAATAATGACTCATAGCAAAACTAATCTGAAGTAAATGTTAAACATTCATCTTGTTCTCATGAAACGAGAAGCTGTTATCTCACTCTGACTCTCCTTTTTTCTCTGTTCCACTAGTCCTCACAGACACACAGGACACCAGTCCCCATCCGTCAGAGGAGCTGCTTTCCAGCCAATCAGAGCTCAGGTCCTCCAAGTGTCCTCAGGACCGCGAGCTTCCCAGCATCCCTCCCAACAATGCCCTTATCGGGGACGGACCCCCAGCCTCAGGGGACAGCACCTATGAGGTCAATGTTTAAAGTCACCTCACAGCAGCAGAATCACGTTTTTACTTGCACTCAGCTTGAACGTGGCAGTAGAGGAGATTAGAGCTTTGATTGGTTGGCCGGTTGACTGAGTGATTGATTGGATGATCGATTGAGCTTAGGGTGAAAATACAGACAGAAAATTTTAATTTTCCACAAGAGGTTGATGGATTGTTTGAGTTTTCAGCTAGAAAACAGAAGCATTAAATATATGTAGCTCATTTAAAGCATATTAAAGAATCTGATGTTTGCATCTGTTGTCCAGGTGGTGAAGGAGATCGCAGTGGCGTCACGTGACGTCAGCGTTGAAGACTCCCTGTACGAGACGGTCAAGGAGCTCAAAGACCCCCCCGTGCAGCTTGGCCTCCCCAACGGTACCATCCAGCTGAGCCCCGACGAACCTCCCCATCATCCCCCTGCCCTCCTCAACGGCCACCTCAGCCCCTGCACACCTGAGCGAGGGCCCCTGTGCGCAGGTGTGGAGTACGCCTCTGTTGACCTGAATAAGAAGAGCCGTCACAGTGCCGACATGGAGGCCAAAAGGCGCTCTGATAATGCCGCCATGCCTTCTCACAAGCCTCTGGAGGAACCAGAGGAGGACTTACCTCCCCCAGTACCAGAGAAAGTTCTGGATGAAAACGACAACCAGCCGGTGGTGATGAATGGGCTGGCGGGGGCTGGGCTGCACAATGGAGAGGTGAGGATGGTGTGTGTGCGTGTGTATGTGTATGTGTGGTCTCACACCTGTAGATCTTCAAAGCAGTTTAATTCCTAAACTGGCCCTTCTTCTCTTCTCTGATTAGTATGACACAGCACTAAGTTGGTTGGTTTGACATGATAACTGATGACCAACAAAACCAAAAGCCATTTTAGTTCATTCCCACCAGGTTAAAACAATTTTCCAGTTGGCCCTTCATATGCTCATATAAGTGAAGCCTTTTCCTGTTTAATGTAACACCCATAACACTTGCTAGTTACCGACTGGAAATGGCAAGAGTTAACATTAGCTCACTAAAATGTTCAGCAATTAGCTAGCTACAGTGAAAACCAGAACTTATCTCATATGCCTACAGTACATATTAACATTTTGGCCTTCACTGCTGTCATATGTCATAACATTAATTATTTTTAAGGAACAGTAGCATGATTTCTGCATAAATATTAGCATGCTAGCTGTCTAGTGGGCTAATGGTAAAAGTCACCTCTTCACTGGCTTTTCAAAGAAATTAAAAAATGACTCTAAACTTAATTAGCATTTGTATCAATGCTATCTTTAATGTTTTGATAAAAAATCATCAATTGAGAGTGTTTTAGCAGCATTTCTGGATCTTTTCAGATACTTCAACATCAGTCACGTGATTGATCCTCCTTCGTACATTCTTAGTGCCAACTGGTGTTTTGCAGGTTGAACAGAAACAACACATTTACGACCATTAATGCATAAAAGTCAAATCAAGCATACACAAAACTTGTTAACTTTTCAGAGTACATATCATATATTCTAATATCTCAGTAGGTATCAACATCTTTTTAAGTTATTCCCTTATAAACTTGAGGTGGGTCATCTCCTTGGGAAGAGACAGAGACAATGGAGAACAAAGAAAAAGGGAGATGTATCTCCCACACATTATCATCTGCTAAGCTGCAAGCTCAGTGCTGCTTTAGGGAGAGTGACAGACCGAGGGGAGAAATTCAAGAGGGAGAGAAAGAGAAAACAGTGTAGGAGTGAGGGGAGGAGAAGAGAATGAAGATGGGAGCTGGAGAGGGAAGAGGAGGAGAGAGTAATAGATGAAACAGAGATAGTGACAGAGAGATGATGGGAGATTGACTCAAAAAAAAAAACGCTGAAAGGACCGGGAGGCATGAAGGGTGAGGGAGAGAGAGAAAGTCAGGAGTGAGAGACCGTGAGTGAATGGGGGGGGGCGACCCAGCGGCATACAAATGAAGCCATCTGTAGTGGAGAGGAGTGTATCGAAAAGAAAGAAGGATGATAAAGAAGAAACATTATTAAGGAAAGGAAAAGGGCTGAGAGATGGATGTGTAAAAGAGCAGAGAATAAAGAGGAGTAAAAGAAAGAAGAGAACAGTTAACTAAAGGAGTGTGGAGGTGAAAAGGAGAGAAGAAGAGTAGTTGAGTGGTATGTGTTGAACAGAGTAGAGCTGCTGCTGCTGCTGCTGCTCTCAGCATGCTGTCTTCCACATGCAGAGATCCATTGGAGACACGCAAACACACACACACACATATACACACACACATACACAGACACACACACAAACAAACCAACAAACTAACACACACACTCAGAGCTCGCAACGAATTGCATCAGACTGATGGAAGCTGACAAGCGCACGAACATAAACACCACATTGTCAATCTGCCACAAAGCTGCGTGAAGTGGCAACTGTTCTTCTTTTCTACATTCCTCCCTTAAGTTCTGTTCATATTTGCTTCTTCCCCTTCTCTTATTTTAAAGGATAATTATGCTTTATTGTAACTTTCTGCTCTCCTCTCATTTTTACCCATGCAACTGGCATGGCTCTAAAGACGGCAGTGTTGGTCCGTCAAACACTTTGGTCCAGACTGAAATATCTCAACAACCACATGGATTGATGTTAAGTTTGACACAGATACTCATGGTGCCCAGAGGGTGAATGCCAAAGTTCAACACTTTGTGGATCCCCTGACTTTTTCTCTAGCATTAGCTTGAAGTTGAAAGTTTAGTTTTTTAAGTGAAATGTTTCGACAACTTTTGGATGGACTGCCATCAGTTATAGTTAGTTAGTTAATATTCATGTCCCCTTCGCCTTTGTTGATCTTTTCACTTTCCACTTTTGTCATTGTGTGTGTGTGTGTGTGTGTGTGTGTGTGTGTGTGTGTGTGTGTGTGTGTGTGTGTGTGTGTGTGTGTGTGTGTGAGCGTGCTGATGGTAACATATATCTCAAAGCACTGCTGTGCCTAAGTATCCTTATGGAGCTGCTAACATGGCTGTATCATCCCGCTGTTGGCTGTCATCCCAGATGTAGTTAAGAAGTTACCCAAACTACGGTTGTAAGTATTCATCACAATGTACAGACTGTACAAACAGTCAGTTTTGACCTACAGGTCTTGCTGTAGTTGTGCGTGCACAGTTTTCTGGTACATTGAGGGATTATTACCGCAGATATATTCACTGTTGGTTTTACCTTCAAGCACAGCGTTTTAGATCATCTGTCTGGCGGATTGTCTGCCTGCTTCTTTTTTTATCCTGGCAGACCTCGTTGTCGTAATGATGCTATATATGTTCCCAGATCTCAGCTTGAGTGAGGACGCTGTTACCTTCACCAGAACTATTCAAAGAAGACCTATGTTGTTATAAAGCAGAATTATCCTATAACATACTCCGTCCTCTTGGTTTCCTTTGTTCATCTCCTCCACCTCTCCTTATTTCTCTTCTCTTCGTTTAGTCTCATCTCCCTGTTCTTTTGTCTCTGGTGTTGTAGCCAATTAGTTAATCACTGTAGCTCATGTGGGCAGCAGGCGAGTCGAGCCTCATCTGACCCCTGTATCCATGATGAAATCTTGATCTGCTGAGCTACAATATCTGCTGAAAAGTGTATTCATTTATATATGCACCCACATGGTGTGTGTAGTCAGCATTAATTCTGTTATTTCACCCCCCCACCCCCCTTATTACATACACACACACACACACACACACACACACACACACACACACACACACACACAAACCGAGATGTGTGTGTTGACATATATTCTGCTACACATAGACTCCCTGGGGCTGATTTAAGGTTAACCCTGAATGTTCCCGGCTCCCTGTGGTTTATGCCCGTGTATGACCAGGAGCCGTCGGTGATTTGTCTTGTCAGACCAAGTGTGTGTATGTGTGTCTGAGCGTAGTGAGCGCCAGCTGGCCACCATCACTATGACAGTTAGTCTGGCTTCATGATGGATGATATGGGCTACAGAGCTACATCTCCATCTCTCTCTCTCCTTCTCTCACACACACACACACACACACACATATGTATATATATATATATATCAGTATACAGTCATCTTGCGCATATACACTGGGGTGCTTGTATGTAAATGCCTGAGAGGAATCTCCTCCAGTGGCAGCTAGGTAAGTGCTGCTCACACACATACACACACATGCACACACAGAGGCAGGTTTTCTCATATACACACATTTTTCCATACGAACATCTGGTTTGTAGTTTAACATTTCACTGCAGACACACACACACACAAACACTCACACAGTCGTTTTGTGACCTTTTATTCACAGTTTCTCTGATCCTGTGCAGTTGTACAGTTATTGAACCGTCATAAACAGCAGTAACACTTGTTTGCAGTCATTTGGCTGCGTGTCGCCTGTGGGCTTTTCATATGAGGTGCAGGAAATGAATTTGACCCAGCCAATGGGCCACTGGGATATACACTGGGGACATGGTGCTGGTAAACTGCGATATTTAGCTTGTCAGCAGCAGTGTTGTGCTGCCTGTCGGAACCGGGAATCACTATTGTTAGATAGAGGATTTCAGTTTGTAATATATCTACATGTGTAAGTGTGTGTTTGAATTTGTGTTGATATGGTTTATATAGTTTGCACATCATCTACAACTTGTTTGGATTTCAGCATATGCAAGACAGGAAACACAGATAATCTGAGTTGAGATATTAATAATGATTTACATGTGCCTATGTCAACATGCACGTCAGCTCAGCTGACACACTGACACCTGAGCTGCCCATCTTCTAAGGCGACTGTAATCAGCTTACTGTCATACTTGTGTGTCCTGCATGTCATTGTATCTCCTACGCACACATAAACACGTTGCTATAATCTTCTCTCACACACGCAAATACATTACATCTCATTGTAGCACGTCAGAATATTGAAAACAAACACCCTGTCCACATGCTGATATAGGTCTTGATATAATTTTGATATGCATTAAATACATTTTCTCAGACTCGAATTTAATTCCATATGCATCAAACCCAGGTGGTGATTGCTGAGTATGTGACTGACTAGAATAAAATTGCACTGATACTTGAAATTAAAAGAACAAGTATTGTGAAACATATGCAGAGGTGCAGTGACTGGGTCAAATGCTTTATATGAAGTCTCCCTTTAGGTCACTCTGCCTAATTGGTTGGCTAATTAAAGCGATATGAAAAAGGCATCAGCTGCACTGTAGAGTGTGTGTCGGATCTATAAATGTAATCATGTCTCCAAACATGCGTTATCCATAAAGTAATCATATTGATTAACACTCTTTGAGGAAAATAGCAAAGAAACATGTATCCACATGAAAGTACTATGACACACAGCGGGGGCGGACGGTTTGATGTATGATCTCTGTGGGCAGTTTTTCATTTAGTATAGAAGTGTAACTTGTGTGGTAATGTGCCCTTGACAGCCACCAGGCACTATAGCTCAACAAGTGAACAGCTTTCCCTTTCCTTTTTTCAAATGCATCAGCATTAACCTTGGTACCTCCAACCAAGGACGTTATGAATCTGAATTTATTCCTTTTATCAAGTCAGAAAAGAACACAAAAAGCAATGTTTTCCTCTTAGAGATGTGCATAAAATTTTCACATACTATGAACTATTTAGTCAACGCTGGCAGGGGTATTGAGGTTCTTGTTAGACTCCTTAGGTGTTTGGCACTGCTGTCAGATGTGCTTTGTTGATTAATGGCTCCCTCATCGATCATAAAGCGGAGTGGACAGAGGCTGTGCACAAAAACATCACACTCTCTGTCACCGCTTATTGACTTTCACTCAATAATTTTCTTAATGAATGGGTGGTTATAAACAACATTAGCTTTACATGTATCGCAGCCGAAAACGGCAAATGCAGAGCCTGTTTGTCTCCCACTGCTAGTTTACAAGTTCACTTTATTGATCGCTTACCAAGCTCTCTCTTAAGACATACACAGAGATTCTCCACTGGTGTTTATGTTTTTGAGAACTGATCAATAGTTTGCCAGCATGTTTTAGTGATGCAGATCAATAAGAACTGCCACCATACCTTAATTGCATTTCCCTCAAAGTTTTTGTTCCTGTGTTACAGCTTGCTGCTTTTGTTGATAAGAGAAACTGTTTAAAGATTGATGCTTTTAATTTTTACAACAGGAGGATGCCACCAAATTCTTCAAAATAAAACCATATGACGACCGTTCAAATGTTCCTAACAGCCGCTTTTAGTTGAAGCTTTGGGAGTGTTTTAAACATCTGATTCTGCACTCTTTTCTTTTCATACACAGGCTGCCATATCTAAATCTATCTTTTTGTTCTTTTTTCCTCCAGTTACACTCCCCTCTGTCTCCTGCACCAAGGTTCGAAAACCACATTCTATCAGACAATGAGGTAAGTGTGTGTTAAGCTCCCTTATTCCCCAAACTGTCTTTTCCAGTCCCGAGACAGCAGCACTTTACACTGTGAATGCCAAAGCTCCAAGTACCGGAAAGATAAAAAAAGAAAAAAAAAAAAAAAAAAAAAAAAACAGTGGAAACTGGTAGACTAGTCACAGAACATCAGACAATACGCTATGAGGGAAAAACCCTGCAGGGGTCTTTTGATATGAACGCATCGGTGACTGTTTCTTTTTGTGTTCTCATTCCTGTTATCTCATTAAATGTAGTTGCATTCACCACAATTTTAAACAATAACCCAAACAAGGGCAACTCACATGAACAGTGTCTCCTCTGTGTCCCTCAGTCAGCCGTGTACTCTACAGTCAACAAAACAAACTGTGACGATGCTGTGAACGAGGAAGACAAAGAGCACGACTACAGCAGCATCGCAGAGATCAAAGGCCTGGTCCCGGCCTCTTCCTCCAGTGACCTCTACGCCACTGTCCGAGATATCTACGCCCAGCCAGACGAGCCCCAGATGGAGGAAGACCCAAACTTGGACAGCACAGATCCCGGCTACGAAACCATCCGCATCCCAAAAACTAGTAGCTCGGGTGAAGACCACAGGGCTGGGCTGGGAGCAGAGGGGTCAGACACTGCCAAAGCAGAGCCTGACTATGAGAGCGTCGGAGAGCTGGGTCTGAGCCGGGAAACGTCCCGCCTCTGAGTTTTTCTCCCGTCATCATCTTCATTTGTGGCGGTCTTGGTAGAAGCTTCCTATCTGAGTTCCTGCAGTGCTTTGAACCTGCTACCAAGCATGCTTTTGGTGCATGACTTGGGGAAAACAGCAGAAAACGGCTCACCACACCGCATCCATCATCAATGCATGAGTGTCCTTTTTACAGCTTGGGTACGTTTCATCATATCTGAACTTTTAATTTATCACCCAGGGTCAATGTCATCGGTACTGTTAGTCCTACAAGTAAATGAACTGTAGTACCTCAGTGACTTGGCATTAATCATGTGGAAGATTGCACTTTGGATCATCATTAAATTCCTCTTTTTCATCTCTGCTGACAATGCATATCATGAACACTTGATTGTGAAAACAGTATAGAATAAATATTGAATATTTTATCACAAACACACGCAGCATTTCAAGGGTTAGCTGAAGACACAATCTGTGCCTGTGATACAAAAAAAAATACCAAGAATTCAGTGCCATATACTCATGAAATCCATGCACTTACTGTACATATGAAGGTTAGATTATTTGTATGCCCCATCTGCAGCTGCTAGTGAGTTTCTAGCTTCTTCCAGGTAACTCAGTGTCATGTTTTATTGAGATGTCATGGTGTATATCTAGGCTGTTCCTTGTCAGGTTGGCAACGCCTCCACTGCGCGTTCTCTGCTTGAAATTCCTGTGAATGGGATCTTGGCATAGAAAGCAAAATCCAGTCTTATCTGTGACCAAATAGTTAATCAAGACAAACATTGCATTTGATAGATGATAGATGGGATCGAATATAAATGATGACTCTTGGCCTGCTGCATACATGTCCTTATGTTGAGACTGATCACTGCAAAGGTGGTGGTTCAACGTGTTACAGGTCAGGAGATATGAAAGCAGTCATCTTAGGAACCAAAATGGAAATAAGAGCTTAGAGAAACTGGTCAAGCTTGCGGTTTCACACGGTTTAATGGATTTTTTTTTTTTTTTTTTTTTTTTGACGTTTTACAGTCCATGTCAACAATTTTTTGTGAAATTCATATTTATTTGAAGATGCATATTGTTGTGTAATTGTGAAATGTTACAAAGTATGTCTGTGAGAGAAAAGTAAAATAGGGTTTTATAGAAGTTTCTAGCATTTTTATCAAAAATGAAAGTGAGTTGTGAGATAATGACAGTTGTAAAGGTACGCTTTCCCCTGACTTTTTCATTGTTCAAAAAAAATACATATGACGAGACCATATTTTCTTTTTTTTTTTTATTTTACAAAGGGGTCAAAACCAATTCAAAAGACTTGTAATGTGACAAAGTGACACACAAACTTGTATTATGAATGCAAATGTTATAGATCAAATGTATTTTTTTGGTTGTCATGCTTTTTGAGCCTACTCTTGGTACAGTATACAGTCTTCAGTTGGCATTCTGGATTATTTTAAAGCACAATATAATGGTACTGCATTTATATACAGCTTATCAAAAGCATCATTACAAATCAGTTAGATCTCTGCACAATTTGAATATCTAATGCTTTTTGACTTACTAGTAGCACTCTGAAGAAAAACATATCTGTCTGTTTGTAGCTTGTACTGACGACATGCCAACCAAGGCTTGTATATAGTTAGAGCACTATTTTAAACTGTTATTCGCTGGAAGTCTTATGTAAGCATTTACTTATTTGTACAATGGTCAGAGTGATATTATTTTAGGATAAGTCTGTTAAGAGCACTGATTATACTGTATGTCTGCCTTGTTTTAAGGAAAACTGAAACCCTGTTGTCCAATGGCTTTTGCCTTGTAATGTAAAATTGTCAAAATGCTTTTGAGTTCTGAGAAGTAGTAACCAATCACATGTCAGAAATATGGTACAATGTTTTGGTACGTGCATTTTAAGAAACAGTAATTGTGGTACTTTTATTTAAAAAAAACCAAACAAAACATAATTATTCTCTAAATACTGTTGTTTGATGTTTATTTTCAAATTAACAGGGCCAATGTTTTCTCGCTGTAAATATATCTTTCACTGCTACAGTATCTCCCCGCTTTTGCAGAACAATTGGTGTCATCTGCTTCCACCCACATCAACATATTCCAGCATTAGAGTATCTCCAGCCTTAGTTCATGTTTCATTAGACATGCAGGAGCTTGTTGGTGGTTCAGACAAACAGAGGCAGCCCTCGCTGGCTGGTATTAGATTCATAAATGATATCAGTCATTTGAAATGCTGTTATATCTCTCGGCAACGCTACTGTGAAAGAGGTTTTTAAATGTAATCCGCTCCTAGTATTTTTTGAATGAAGATGTGGAAGTGAAGCCCTCAAAAAAATTATGTTAATTTCTGCAAAGAGGTAATTATCAGTGTTATTTACACTCCCACATGACCCTTTGAGTACATTGTTCCTACTGAGAGACATGGTTGTGTATCAGGGTGGTGCCATCATTTAGATAAAATGGTGTTCACAGAACGCTATAAATGTCCTCTAAGGAAATGATCTGCCAAAAGGGGATGCTTTAGTGCCAAATCTAATCAGGGCAACACACACACATTGTTAATAGATACTTACCTAAAATCACATTCTCTCTTGCTGTCTTGGTCATATAAACATGCCCATTCCCCTTCAGGGAATAGGGGTGTTGCGGGGGTTCAGAGATGCTCCTTCACTGCCTCTCCTTCAGCTCCACTACTCCTATAATGAGACCATTTGCGCCCCCCCCCCCCCCATACAAACCAGCAGACAACTCTATGGTGACACCCGCTTTTGATCACGGGGCAAAGCCTGTTTTGGCAGTTATGGCCACATCTGTTACTCCACTCTGTCCGGTTTCCATTCTCTGCATGTAAATATTTTATGACATGAATTGTTCTATTAAAAAATATATATAATAAATTGTGTCATTGTGTCTTTTTATTCACTGGGGTGCTGTCATGTAGAAAGATTATAAGCTGCATATGATTTTGTAAAAAACATTACGTTTGACATAAATTAGGCCATTTGTCATATATATATTCGCACCACACTGGCTGATAATAACAATGTCTTCTGGTAAACTTGATTTATCAAAGTACAGTGAACTTGTTAATCAAGAGGGATATGCTTATCAGATTGGCTATCTTTTTTTTTCTCAGAGAGCAGCAACTTGTGACACATTGTGTGATCACACTTTAGGTTTCTTTTTTAGGAGCTAAGCCACTTGACTGCTGTTATGTGCAGTGTTATAAAGAGGAGCATAGAATAAGGAACCATATAGCTGCTGAATCATTGTGATTAGCCTGTGACATTATATTATGGTATCACTGTAATTCTGGTAAGGTTGACCTAGGTTCACCCTTATAAATTAGCATTTTCATACATATTTATCTTGGTATTTGCATAACATGCATCTTAATTCAGCATTGTTTGTCCAAATTATCTAATGGGGCTTAGATTTGATTGGCTCTTGCCTGGACAATTGCATGGTGTGCAGGGTTGATGTTGGAGCATGTTCACCCCAGAGCCTTTAGAAGAGAAAAACTAGCATGTTTAAGTTATGAAAAACCCATACGAAATTAAATAACCTGTTGTGTTTACATTCACAAAAACAAACAAGTGCAGTCTATTGCTTTCATTTTAGAACCAGATCATTTAGAAATCCGATTGCACCTGAAAAGTAGGCTACATACCCTGTAACAACTTATTTATGGTATAAAACCTGTCTGTCTGGTAGAAGTTTTCCCTTCCATAGACTAAATTCCCTGCTATACCCTCTCCCTTCTCGTTTCCACTCCATCCTTGCGTCATTGTTTTGAATGGAGCATCCTCCCGGCTTGCGTTACCTTCAGTCGAGGAGAAGGGGGAGCGGTGGGGGCTTGTGGAGGCGTGTGCTTTGCAGACCAATTGCAGCCCGCCTAGGCCGCCGGACCGCACATGTTTACAGGCAGCATTCCGCCGGTAGAGGTTGTGCTCGGTCGGAGCCACGCGCGGACTGGATACCGCAGGAGACGGAGCTGGAGTCACCTAACGGTCGTATTTTTAGCCGTTTTCAACATCTACGGTGGGATGACGATGCATAGGGTCAAGTGAAGTGAAATTATTCGACGTATTTACTTTCATTCTTCTATGTCCAAGTCGTTTTTATCGCGAATACGCCGACAGTTTGTTAAATCGTGTACAAATGTCATTTCGGTTCCTGAATCTGAAGTTAGCCCGTGTTTTCCCGCCCTCTCCTGAGCTCGCAGGGAGCAGTGGGGAAAACAAACAGGTCGAACGGAGGAAGAGAGGTAGCCGGTTGGATGTAGAGGTTGTTTAGCGGCGAATGAATCGTTTTCATGTTGTTGGCATTTGTCGGTGCTATTTCAGAGTTCTCCTTCAGTTTTCCTTGATTTTGAATGCGGTGCATTTAGGACGCTGTTTGGAGTTTTCGCCCTCCGAGTATGTTGCCGCTTTCTAACATTTTGTCAGGGCTGTTGGAGCGCGTAGTCTACCCGCTGCGGTTTTGTGTTTTTCTCGACGTTGTTTACCGGTTGTAATTCGACGTTTAATGATTTAAATTCACCGGTTCGCCGGCCCCAACTTGAGTGAGACACTTTAAGACATGCATACGAGGCGTTTAGTGAAACGGTCGATCCTCGGCAGCCGCGTTTATGCGCCGAGTCCGACCGGGGACGGTGCCCCGGTGACAGGAGTGGTCCAGGCTGTCAAGCAGGAAAACAGAGACGTTTCGGCCGCGGGAACCCGGCGCAGCGTCTACACCGTGCTCATGCAAGACGGGAGCCTCAAGGAGTTCTCCGAGGAGGAGATAGCCGCTGGGTTCAACCACACTGCAACCAAAGGACCGCTGAAATTCAGCCTGAAGGTGTGTGTGTGTGCGTGTGTAAGAGAGAGCGTGTAAGGCGCCCGGCCGGCAGGCAGCGCTTCACTGTTTTTGTTGTGCGGTGTTTTGCTGCGTTTAACCGCTTCCTGCACGGAGCGGATTTAACAGTGCCACCGCTGCCGCTGCTTCTCCTGCTGATGGCAAATTTAACCAGCTGGGACAAACCAGCGTCGCTCAGAATAGCTGTAATACAGATTTGGTTGCATATTGCATCAAATAGCGGGTTGTCATGACATTTGGCGACATTAGATATATGGGACAAAGGGCTTGATAGGGCCTGCGCAATGTTTATGTGGGCTAGTGGGTGGGTAAGCCGAGGCAAACAAACACGCTGTGACTGCAGCGTTTGGACTGATGGAAAGATCTGGTCCGACGTTTTTGCACATTGGCTTTTGTGATTACGTTTATGATAGATAATTTGTGCATCATGCCTTTAGTTACACATTTGCACTCAGAACGTGTTTTGGACATTTTCAATCGTAGGTGATGCAGCTTGACATCAAGCTGATTAGTCAATTGCTTTTTGTGAAATCATTTGCACAACAAGGCTTTTATTGTTTAACAAAGGTTTAAAATAGTTCGTGTGGCCTTCTTGTGGCATTAGAGGCAGAATAGAAAGTTTCGATGATGTCCAAAATTGTGGTCGTGATATGGGCCCAATTAGCAGTGACCCAATTGCCTTCACATCCACGTTGTATGCTTTTGGTGTCACATGGCCTCAAATAAAGATTTTGTGAGGAAGAGAAGCTAACGCAGCCCTTGGATAAAAACATAGTTTCTGGCATAGGGGAAGTGTATGTGTGTGTGTGTATATGCGTGTGTGTGTATGTGTGTGTGTGTGTTTTTCTGTCCTTTTTATAGTGAGGGAGTGACTGAGGAATGCATGTGACTGAATAACGGCTTGTTTATGGTCTGATTTTGATTTATTTCGACGGTGTGGTTTTGTGCCTCCTTGCATACTTGTATGTGTGTTGTGCTTTGATATGTTATTGATAAAGTTACTTACAGGCTGCAATCTTATTTGTTATAAAAATATATTTTTCATAATGTTTGGCTATTGTTTGTTACCACACACATATTTCAAATTTCACACATGTAGATGTGAGATATAGAGTTGGTGTATATTTAAAGATACAGCAGCAACACTCAAACTCAACTCCACTGTCCAAAATGCTTGTAATCTTAAAGTTGTAAACCGTTATTTAAAACTTCACACAGACATGTCAAATCATAACTTAGTGGAATG
>NC_079379.1:14166775-14174275 GCF_021018895.1 Seriola aureovittata
ATAATAGTTGTTTTTGTTTGACATGTTTTTGCATGAGTCCAATTTAAAAGGATCCCTGTAGGATTCTTTGTGCTCTCTATCGTGTCCTTTTCTCACCATCACCGTGTTTACACTTATTCTCAGAGGCAGAAAATGATGGGCTTGGATAATCGATATTTGAGTCAAAGAGACCTTCACAAACTCTCCCTTTCTTCCCTTCCTCTTTTCACCTCCTCTAAATGTCTCTTTCTCTTTATTTCCCTCTCATGTTATTTCAAAGTGTTACTGCCCCTCGCTCCCAGAGCAGCTTCCTCTTCTCCGGCATCCAGCTCTGAATTGCCACACTTGCGAAAGTCCCTTGTGCACCTGAATGCAATCACTGTGTTCTTCCAAACATCTAGAGGATCTGGCTGTTTCTCTGGTGGCTTTAAATAGGTTTCTGTGGTCAGATATATATATGTGTGTGAGGAGGCTGCCTGTGGACAAATGGGAACTCATATTCATGGAGGCTGGGGAAATGGGAATTTTTTCTTGGGCTAGTGTCACTGCATTTAACAAATGCCATTCTACGCTTTACATACAAAGTATATAGACATGTGACTGTAGCTAGTGGATTATTTAGACTTAATTTCTCCCAGATGTGGAAATGGGGATTTAAATATCTCTTATGGAGTCATATGGTTCAACCAAACTCTTCTTAAAAAGGAGATCATTTTGAATGAGCTAGTAGGGCTTTCAGTATTTTAGAGGAAGCATGGTCACAGTTTGCACAGATTGCAGTCACCTCACTATATATCTGATGTACTATATGGTTAAAGTTAAACAGCCAAGTGCTGGATATAAAATAGTAGTTTGAAGGAGTAGTTTTGGGGAATTTTGCTTCCCTGCTGAGCGTTAGATGGTGGTGATAGGATTTAGAGGTGCTGGTCGGTGAATGTTGTTACCTCTGGACATAGTGAATTTGCTTTTATCAAAAAGTGTAAACATGAACTATTAAACACCATTTATATTACACATGTAAAGGGTAATGAACTGGAATTGTGCAAAAGATAGCTGTGTAAATTCTGAAAAATCTAGAAAGAGTTTGCTCCACGAAAAATAATAATCACAACACTCACGCACATATAAGTGTGTGTGAATTCACCTGCACAGACACACGCATCCCCGCAGTCACCCTGAGGTCTTATCAAAATGTGGGGCCGAACAACTTGACAGCAGTAAGACAAATCTTAGGTGATGTCTCCCTGTGGCTGCATGTACCTTGTCACTGGCATTAGCATCACCCTCAGACCAACACGACAAAGCCAAGACAAATTTAGGCTCACAAAATTTGTTCTCAGCTAAGACATACATTCATGAGACTGTGGGCTTCAGTCACTTGGCTGCCATCTTAAATTGTATAAGGGAGAAAAATGTGAGTGAGAAATATTGTCAAGTCCTGAAACATTTCAGTTGTATGTCTCAATCTCACAAATGCGAAAATCACAAGTGATCCCTCTTTCTTTTTTTTTTTAAGTACACACAGATGGCACTTTAATTACAAAGTCACATTTTCTGTTTATCATTGAGAGTCAGCAGATAGTTGAGACCAAATTGTATTGAATATTATTTTTCATTCTGGGGCCCATCTGTTATATGTTGTGTGCAGTGCACCAGATAAACTGCAGAACAAAAGGTCATTTAATGTGAGTTTGACAGAGTGCAGCGTGTGTTCACAGTCACAACCATTTTAGAAAATGTGCTAAAATATTGTGATGTCAGAATAATTATTGTCCTGTTGTGACTCCAGACAGGGCCCGCTGAAGCCAGAGGTGCTGTCCATCCAGTGGTCCGGTCGCCGCTCCAATCGGAGGCTTCAGAGGAACAGCAGCCTGTCTCCCAACAACCCACTCCTCAGTCTCGTCAATTCAGGTGAGTTTATAAGTTTATTCTGCTGTCTAATGCTGAGTTTGAATAATAAAACATCACTGGGTTCTGTTGCCTTATATTCTGTTTAGTTTCGTTCCAGTGTTCTACAGAGCTTCGTTATTGGGTTACATCGCCTTGCCGCCAGCAGCAAAAAAGCTGCTTGACCAGAGTCAGTGTGTCTCCACAGGCCAGAGAGCAGAGCACGGGGGGGGGGGGGGGGGGTAGGTGTGAGAGAGAGTAAAGTGCGAGACAGAGAGAGGGAGCTTAAAGAGGTTGGGGGGGGGGAATCAGCATGTTCAGAGAGTAAACTATGTTTGTTGGTGATTTTCTCAAGTGTGCATTATTTTGTTTAAAAGTGCAATTATTAGCCTAAACAGTCATCTGAGGACGCACCCTGCCTCAGCAGCCCATATTAGAGGCTCTCCTTCTGAGCAAGCAAAAGAAAATTAAAAAAGAAAAAAGAAATATTTGAGGAAAGCAGCTTGATACCTTTGCACCTTTAGTGGAATAAAAGAATATTGATCAAGACATTGATCACAGTTGTGTGGTAGCCTTGTTGGATGCTTTCTTTGTTGCAGTGCCATTCGGTGTTGTAAAGTTGAATCACTTCAAACACATTTCATTATAACTTCAACATAATCATATCCATCGGTTAAGGGCATTGATTTTTTTGTACACTAACTGCAAAACAATATCCTAAGAACATAAAGATGTAGGCCATACTATATAGAATTAGTTTGAATTTGGACATGCATTATTATAGACTGTACATGCCCAGGTGTCCATTAGAAAAACTTCTACTGCTACTGTAATGAAAAGGTGGTTATTCGGCTCTGCTTGACTGTAAAAGTCCCCGCACGTCACTGACTCGCACACAGTCAGGTCTCCATTACGCCTGCATTATGGCACCAGCTTCGGTTGCTAGGAGAAACAACTGCAGAGCCTCTATAAACTTCGATTGCAAGCCTCAAAGCTTTTCTATTAATTGGCATGGTTGTGTATTGCATAAGATGAAAGGAAAAGTTGAAATGGCTTCTGGGAAACCGCCATCAGGGGAGGAAAATGCGTTTAAAATACAGTCGATGTATGCAGCACCTTTCATCCCTTCACGTTCGTTGTTTACTCCGTCTGTCTGAAATTCCTCCTCTCTGTGTCTCCTCCAGGTGTTTATGATGAAGACAGCCAGTGGACGGTGCAGGTCAACAGACTGCAGAAGCTTTTAGACCGCCTAGAACAAAAGGTGACGTCCCTTCTTTCTTTGCTTCTTTTCTCTCCAGCTTCTCCATTTCTTATCTCCATCTGTCTCCTCTCACCAACCCGGCCATCTGGTCTTTACATCCCTCTCTCAAATTAACCACAAATAATGGCAAGTAGATTCACAACGATTATCAACTAATTAACTCAACCCAACAACCGCCTCCCACATACCAACACATACACATATGTGCAGTATACGGGAAATAACGGCTGTACAAAAGCTGCCGTATCTCCATGTGAATGTAACGTTAAATCTGTTGTCAAGATGTTGTAGAGCTCCAAATATGGAGCAGCTTCTTTCTCTACGTATTGACCTGGTGAACCCAGAAAAGCTTTGACCCTTTACTGAATTGATTAGTTTTTAATTAATATTATTATTATTATTTTATTTGTCCTGAAGAAGGAAGTTGGTTGTGCAGCTGTGAAGTAAAAGAAGAGTGTGAACATAGAGTACATAAGCTAACACAAATTTGACATAACCTACAAGATGTAATATTTGGACCCAGTTTGGATATACTGTATGTGATGTTATAAAAAGTTAGTGCCATAGAGGGGAGATACATCCCCTTATGGTGGCTGCAGCAAAGACTACAACCCATCATGGCTTCCAACAAAAGACTACAAAACCCACAGTCGGCAGGTCGGTTAGGACAATGGTTGCTGATTGCTGTGGTGGGGGAAAAGACAGTGAAGAGAAATGGTGTATGGGAGGCAGAGAAAAGCTTTTCTTATAGCAAAGAACTGATTTGGATCCCTGTGTTTTGGTTTTGCTGATCTTCTGGCTGAAGAGAATTAAGTTAGCCTGTTTTGAGAAGACTGAATTAATTGAATTTAATCTGAAACGCAGCGCCCCCACTGTCCTCACTTCCTGCATCCACGCCTCAAACCTTCAACAGAAAACCTCAAGACATCACAACATGTTTTTATATGTGTTGGTTTTGGCTAATGAGGAAGTGAGGCCAAAGATAAAACTTAAACATTTTAATTTTTATATTCATTAGATTTCTATTAAGCTCAGTTCTCATTTTTAGGGTCCCAAAAAGCAGCACACAGGCAACAAGACAAGCCTCAGTTAAGAAGTCATTTTTTATTTTCACTCGTGTTTATAACTTTTTTTCTGCTGCCCCCAAGTGGTAAAAAAACAAAAAATCTGTTATTATATGTTTAGATCTTAGCATCATTTCATCTTATGTTTCCTCTTGTTCTGCAGGAGATTCGCCTGGAGCCTGTTGAGGAGGAGGTCTTGGAGAGCAAATCAGTGAGTTCATCTAGTTTCATCCACTTTTCCACTGTTTTTGTGGGGGGGACCAGTGTGTGTGACTCTGCTATCAAGTAGTGGAGTATAGTGCTGAGAGCAAGGGCAAAACCAGAGTCCTTCGGGCCTACTCACAAAGTCTCTGGCCACACTGATAATAGGCACTCAGCGGTTGTCATAGAAACAGCAGGGCTGAAACTTGTCAGGAGCATTTTCCCCCCCTCTTCCTTTGCTCTGTCTTTATCTTTAATCTTTCTGTTTAAGGTCCAGTATTCAGTTTTCATGCGGAGGCTTGTAGTGACTAAGGGAGCGGACACAGAGGTGTGGCGGCACGTGAAAAAGGAGGAGAGAGAGTAGTCGCTCTGAAATAGCTTAACAAATCCATTGCCAATTACAGCATTTTGCATTATAGTATATTGATGGTATAAATACTAGGAATATGTTAGGAAATATATATATTTGTTTTCCCCACATGTGTAAACCTACTGACAATTTAAATGTTCTTGTGTTTGTGTGTAGTGTGTTTTTAACTATGCCTACACAGTGCGCAGGTGTGTGTGTGTGTGTGTGTGTGTGTGTGTGTGTGTGTGTGTGTGTGTGTGTGTGTGTGTTTAACTTCGGTGTCCACATGCTAAAACAAAGGAAGCGTGTTATTGTCGCCCAAGCTTCATATCACTCATTTCATGGCTGAGAAACTGTCTATTGCTGTCGAGTGAGTCAGTGACATCTACATCAGACAAACACAAGCACTCACGGAGGATTCCTCTTCAGCCTGAGTATCTGAGGAAATACACAATTATATTATTTGTTGAAATACTGAGGTACAAATTAAAGGTTACTATACATAAAAATGTAGAAAGAAAAGTGTATGTAAAGTTCTCGTTTTACACGTGTCGAATTTAAGAAAATATTGAAAAATGTCTATTACAGTTTCCCGGAGCCTAAAGTGAAGATTGTATGTCAGACTGTATTTTTATAGTTTCATTTTCAAACACAGAAACACAGAAAAGCAGCAAAGCCTCACACTGCAACCAGAGAATAATTAGAATTTTAGTTTTTTTAAGCGATCTATTATCAAAATAGTTGCAGATTTTCTTGATAAATTGTTGCAGCTCGTGTGAAATCATTAATTTCACGTGACATTTTTCATAAGGAATGGTTAGTATCACAGCACAGTAGTCACCATGGCTGACGCCATTCATATGAATGTTACATGTCACTGTCAGGTCTCATCACTAATTTCATGCAGACATGTCAGTGGGTGTGAATGAATCAATATGTAATTACTTTAACACTGTGTGTCAACGGGAATAAATGTGTTGCTGAGAGAAAACCAGTAATGACCCACAGCACAAGACTGATGATGGTGTGACTGCGTGTGTGTGTGTGTGTGTGTGTGTGTGTGGGTGTGTGGGTGAGAGAGAGAGAGAGAGAGAGAGAGAGAGAGAGAGAGAGAGAGAGAGAGAGAGTGTGTGTTGCTCCCAAATTAGTCACTGAGAGAGAGTCCTGAGGCATTTTATCAGTCACACACACATCATTAACATACACACTTTGTAACTTAGGCCAACGGGCAGGCCATTCACTTCCTGTTCCCATCAGCCTCTCCTCATCATCAGCCACAGGAAATGATTAGCCGGCTTCCTATTGTCATGATTACAGGTTTTCCTGTATCTTGTTCCCTGCTGTTCACACCTTTGTATAACGAGCTGCAGATGAGCAGCTGATGGTGTTGCCCTACAACGGTAAACACTGCAGCCCTTTCGGCTAACATTAGCTAGCGTACTACTGTTGATGGATATTAAAACTGACAGCTAAAATCTCACCCCCAGTTCTCGCTGAGGAACAGACAACCAGTGTTGACCGCGTTTCCTCAAACATTTTCTCATTCCGACTTGGTTACATTCCTGCAAAGTAACAATACCATTACAGTAAGTTGTTACACCACAGGCTCCATTTTTGTTTACATCTACGTGAGCTCATGTGAGGTGGTGCACCGCTCCCTGATTGATCCCTCTGGCAGGTTAATCGTAATAATATCCTGTAGTATGTGATGCGCCATTATTTTCAATTCTCTTAGTGTGTGCATGTTTGAGATTGGAGAGAAGAGAATCTGTTAAATTTCTCCTTATGTGTGTGATACAACCCGGTTTCAAAATGAGTTAAAGATTTTAAAGCTCCTGTGATCTGAGCCAGGCTTAAGTATCCATAAAGATTTATTCTTCATCTTCTTGATCATTTTCTGATCGCACTGGGGTACATAGATTGTAAAATTTGTAAAGAAATTGCTGCCAGGACGCAGGATTATAGATATTATAAAAATTAGAATAAAAGATTTGTGTTTTCACCTTCCAGTTCTGAAGTAGTCTCCAGCTTTCTGGTAACGCACTGCGCCAATGTGAGACCCTGCCAGAAATTTCTGAACGCCCCTCAGCTCTGTCAGAAGCAAATTGTTACCCTCTGACTTTTGCATGTTTGGGTGTGTGTGTGTGTGTGTGTGTGTGTGTGTGTGTGTGTGTGTGTGTGTGCGTGTGTGTGTGTGTGTGTGTGTGTGTGTGTGTGTGTGTGTGTGTCTCTTCACAGCACATCCTGATAGTCCAGAGGCAGCTCTCGGTGCTGGAGGAGGAGCTGGAGGAGTTTCGTTTGGCTCTCAGACAGTACATGGAGTGTGCCTGCGCCCAGACTGGATGTCTACAGTCAGTTTATATTCTCTTTGTTCACTTTGTACAAGGAATTTCTGCTCTTTCTGTTTGTTTTTTGGTTGTTATTTTTAATATTTTCGCAAAGGGCTTTATAAAATAGGTGCAAAAACAAAAATGAATTCAACAGAAAAACAAAACCCATAGAGAAAGAAATCTAACATCATATTCAGAACTGTAAATTAACAGGTTGATAAGATTTGACTTAAAACCTATTCTCATGTAGCTGCAAGGTGCGTCATCATGAGAGCAAAGTATTTCAAATGTTTTATACAAAAAGATTGTACTGAACGTTTACTTTTCTTGTCATACTGGAATAGAAGATTGCTTACAAAACTATATACCATAACATGATGACATTACAAATTTTATCCCAACATATACAAAACCCAATGTTGGCTTGAC